>NW_010104432.1:20421-48753 GCF_000699245.1 Pterocles gutturalis | reverse complement strand
CCTATCCCAGCTGGACCCAGGACACACCTTTTGTAAATAGCATCATTCTTTGTTTAAAAATATTATAAATATATTTTTATACAGAGTATGCTTGTGTCGGAATGTTCCTAAAATGCCCCAGAGCTGTGTTCATCATTTGCGTGCCGTTGTTTTATCCATAGTCAGAGTTCATGATGCTCCGGTATCTGTAACAACCTTTGACAGGAGATTTTAAGTGTGAATGGGACGCAGCTGACACTCAGAGATTTTACTAGGTTACCAAAAATTTTTATTTTCCCTGTTGTTCCCCTGTCCCTGCCAGCTGTTGTTCTTTGACTTTTCTTTCCTGTTCCATTCAGTGGGGCAGATCTGTGCCTCAGATTCATATTGCAATTGGAAACAGTCCTACAGGTTTCCACAAACAAAAGCTTTAATCTCCCTAGAACAATGATGCCATAGTTCACATACTGTCCTTGCACTCCGGGAGTGTTAATTCTGGTGTGACAAGCTGTGTGTGGGTGAGTGATGTCCCTGCCCCTCGTTCCTTCCTTTACCACTTTTCTACCTCAGAAATGCAGTGTAATGATCAAGTAGAAAGCGAGGCACTCCGTGTGGCAGGGACATGGTTCAGCTGTGTCTAGCTGTGCTTCCTTTATTTAGCATTAGCACAGAAGACTGGAAGAGCACTAAATAATGAAAGAGCTAATTGGTGTTTTTGAAAATCTACCATTAAGTAAAGCTGAAAGTTTATGAACAGCTTTGATAGGGAAACCAAGAGAGCCATGATGTGTTTCTATGGAAACTACAGTTCAAGGTTTTATCTGATGAGATTCTAAAAAGAGTACATGCTGCCTCTTTTTTTTCTCATTTGGGTAGGCAGAGGATAAATACAGCAAAATCAGTATTGCCAAGTGATCTTTGGAAAGATAGCTAATGAAGTGCTTCAGGATGAAAAGTGCTGTATAAAAGTAAAGTGACATTTCTATCTTAATCGTTGCCTTTAATGATGAGATTTTTAGGACAGATTGCTGGTAAGAAGGCGCAGCTCAGCAGTCCATGTATTTGTAAACGTTCCCGTTCAACTGCTGTAGTTGAAATAGTTAATTATTTGTACTTAGTCTGAGTATGAGATGGTAACATCTTGCTTAGAGTTGGTCGTTAAGTTGTGGAAATTTCCTGTGTTCATCTCTGGTGATTTCCAGTCCTGACTCATCACATTTGTGCTTTCCTCATCCTGCCTGGTCACCTGTGCTGGGAGGTGCCTGCCCTGCCCTCCTGAGCCACAGTCCTCCCGTCCCCTATTCCCACCCAGCTCTGCTGCTGGCCTCCTGGGAGCGGGCAGAGCTGACCTCTGGTTGTGCTGTGCTGACCTGTCCTTTGTACAGATACTGTGATACGGGTTGTCGAGCAATGGTGACGAGGCTGAGACGGTACCATTTACTCATCCTGTCAGAAGTGAAACATGCTGGTCAGAGATGAAAGCCATGATTCACTAAGCCACTGTGCTATTTCTGTCCATGCTTTTATTCGCTTTGATTTCACTTTCTTAATCAACACAGATCAGTTCACAGCCCTAGAATTCATTATGTACAATCTATTCATCCTCACTTTCTGCCAGATCTTTCAGGAGTTCACGACAAAGACTGATCCTCACTTAATCAAGTTTTTGTTGAGAAGTCAGTGGCACCTTGTGCTAGCTGTGATTAATTCCTCCACGATTCCATGGGCCATACAAATAGCTTCATTATGAAAATAGCATATGCTCCTGTTTAGAATTGGTTGAGGCTGAGACGTTTTCATCTTTGGCTGTCTTCTAATATTGACTGTCAGAGTAAATGAAATAACATATGTATTTTAACTTTAATGAGGAAAATACTGAATTAAGGCTATCTGAATAGTAATAACTGCTGCCTCTCTTTTCTAATGCAAAAGGAGTTCTATTCCCTTCTGCATGGCGATGGTTTCTTACAAAGCAACAGATGGCTCTGCCAGACAAGAACAAAAGCCCCAGGGACTTGACTCTCACCTTTTATACGTGTTGCACCTTCTGTATGTATTGTAAAATCTCAGGACAGCTACGGTGTTTGTAGAGATTATAGTAATGGAATAAATACTTTTGGACTACAGTGTAGATATGCAGAAAATAGCCTGTTTTACTGTATTTCTCTTGTATAGGTGGGAGTAAATTATTAAACAACCTGACCCAAAATGTTAGAGAAACCTTTTTTTAAAAAAGCATAAAATAACTTACACTTTTTTTTTCAGTCTCAAATTAAAAGAAGAAATAAGAACATAGTACACATGCAAAAAAATGTTAGTCCATAAGCAAATGGAATACTTGCAGTTTTAGAAGAACTCTTCTTGAGATTTGAAGACTATTGTTACAAACCTAGAATGATGTGGATAGTTTTGGAAGGCACTTTAAAAGCCTGTGTGTCTGTGATTTGTCGTTTGTTTTTTACTGAGATAATTAAAGACACACACACTCCAGTTCAGGAAGTACTTAGACTGCTTTACACCAAGTATAGATTCTCTCCTGAATTGGTGCTTTAAATTTTAGAATAATATGGAAAAAGGCCAAAATTTGTTTCCAATTTAAGGAATTTTCTTTCTTCCACCTCCTCAGAAAACTCAGAGGTACTTGCAGTATCTTTCCTCTTGCTTTGGCTCTTAGTCTTTTATTGAAAAGTTTCACATGTTTGCTGCTCCTTTCCTTTGGGGGATGCATGAAATACTGTTTCACAAGTATAATCTGGAAAATAATGTAGAGAGCACTGTTTCCAACAGCAGCTACCAAGCAACCCTAAAGTTCAGGATTTTTCATTCTGACACAACTTCTTGAAACAGGAAATGAAATACTTCTGCTCTGTCTAGTCTGATTTGTGACTTTAAATGGATTGAGTAGAGTACAGCAGGTGTTTGGAGCTCTAGCACAAAGTAAAGGAGTAATTAATATGAGTTTAGATAATGTTAGAGATAGTGACAGTGGTTTAATGGGAGAAAAAAATTACCGTCTCCATTGTACAAAATCAAACAGAAATAGGCTGGTGCCAGCAGTTAAACAATGTACAATAATGACATCACTTGAGCTCTATGAGACTGTTTCAGCTAACCGACTGAAATTATCCCAATGACATATTCACAGTTCAAAAGAAAAAAATGAACGCACAAGTATCATGCATTTCTGGCCTTCATAATTCCACTCTCATTTCACTTCTGTATGCATTCTCCCCAGATACCAGTGCAGGATTCTAGAAAGCTAAATTGCTGGCAGAGGGCTTGAAAACGATTATCACCATGCCAAGTTTGAAGACTTTTTTCCCCCTTCTCTGATTTCTAATCTGATTGCAGAGACAGCGTGCTTAATCAGTACAGCGTCCTATACATTTGTGGAGATGCTGAGGACCTCCAGTAGTTCTTGGGAAAAAGAAAGGAAAGAGCTAAACTAGAAAGTGTACATGTGCATTGGAATCTGACCTAGTTAGACCACTGCCAATCCCAAAGATTTTTGTATTCTTCCACCCTCCTTTTCTTTCTGTGGCCTGTATCCTACAAGGAACTGAACAAGCTGGTAAACATTCATCTTTCCAGAGTTTGTCTGCTAAATCCTTTTCTGCAATTAGCATCCTTAACATGTTAAGACAGAGGAAGAAATCTATCACGTGAGGCAGCTGTGTTTCAAAAGTAATTTGCTCAATTACTTCTACCAAATCAGTTAAAAAATTCAATAGACCAGAAGTGGGGATCATGAGTTATTTCACAGGAACTGGAGGAAGCCTGAAGGCAAATGTAAAGCTGCAGCAAACAGTAGAATGGCTGCTTGAGTCATAGTGAGATATTTCGTTAATGTGCAAAAAGAAACAAAACCCCTTAATCCAGCTTTATCTAGGCTACACGAGGATACATCCTGTATCACAGGATGCAAATCTGTTGATGGAAGATGAGCTGGATGCCTGACATTTGTAGGAAATAGACCCTTTTGTTTAATGAGAATTTTGAAACTAGTCAATAAGGGCTTTTTCTGTCTTGGACTTCCATGTGCAAAAAGATTAGATCCAAAATGAAAAGCCTCCTTCAAACTGCTGCAGAGCTGTGACTTTTGCAAATTCTGAGTGAAAGCCAGAGTTACCCAAAACCACTATTCAATCGCTGCTGGTGAGATTATCCACTTCTTCAGGGAGTGGGAAGGGAGACAGTCCGAAGGTGGCTGAGGAGATCAGCTGTGTTATATGTACCTGTTCATTTCACAGCTTAGTCTGAAATTGGGAAAGGAGGATAATGGCCCTGTCTGCCTGTCATGGAGGCGACAGTCCTCCCACCCAGGCTCAGCCTGCAAGGCACAGACAGGGCAACGGGACAAAGTCCTGTTCGGTCAGGGAGCAGTGCTTTTTCTTTGTATGTTATGCGGCGTGTTCTGGGATTGCTGCTGCTGAGTGAAATCTCCTCCATCCCCAGAAAGGTCAGCTTTATTATGCCCATTTTACCGGTGGTTAAAGAAGGAATTTACATTGATTTCAGACACACACTACAAATTACTAACAAGGTTGTATAAAGCTGAGGGTCACTGATTTTGACAGTCACCGATGCTTTACACCTAGCAGCTCAGGCTCTCTGCCTTGTGATGGAAGGTATAGTTCTTTAGCATCTAAATCTTCCGTGTTTACCTCCATGTGTTTTAGGAATTGTGTCCACACTGGAAGGTGCTCTAAGGTCTACCTGGAGCCTTCTCTCCAGGCTGAACAACCCCAACTCTCTCAGCCTGTCCTCGGACGGGAGCTGCTCCAGTCCTATGGTTAACTACAAGTCCCGACTGAGCTGAAATTGTGACAGTAATTCCAAATATATTATATGCAGTGTTGTATAGTGGAACAGGAGAGTTATGACAAAATGTTTACCCCAAAGGGCTAGCAATAGCATTAATTAGAAAGAAAATAGAAATAATTAAAGCATTATGGCCTCTGATTATCTAACTTGTTTGACAAGGTCTAGTTGGTTAGAATGTTAGCTAAATTTGGTGACTATGTTTATATTACTAGATATGATGATAAACTTTTTAAGAGGATATTGATATATGTAGTAAATCTCTCTAACAAAGCACTGCTTCTAGAAGCTTTTACTCAAGTTTTCTTAAGAGCTGTCAAGACACTCTTCAGTCAATGACTTTTATTGCTTGCCTCTATGCAATGTTTGTTGAGCAGCTGATTATCTGTTAATAGAACGGTTTCTGGTATGCTATGTGAAAGAAATATTTTACTTTTATTTCTACTTTTTTTTCAATTTCATATCGAGTACGTCTGTTCTTGTTAGTCGTAGCTGAAGTAACATGAGGGAGCCCCAAGAAAGTCTATAGATTTTGTTTTGAAGTTTTGTGACAGATATATGGCTTTATGGCTCCCCTCTGGCCTGATTTTTGCCATATTTTGAAACACAAGAAGCATTTTTTAGGATTATTGCTGTTAATTATTTTACTTAAAGTAACGAGATGCTTTCTTTATTGACAACACGAGAGAAGTTTGGTATACGCATAAAACAATAATTTGACTTCAGTGCTATTTTGGTATCTCATTTATTTTTATTTTTTGGTTGAACTAGATGAAGTAGGAGCAATTATTTTGTGTATAATACACAGTGCGTATGTTCCTGCAAAGCGGCTGTTCTTCTGTGTATGTTCTCTTTCCTTGCATTTAACTCACATCAGTTTCCTTACACTGGGCAGAGCCTGATGGTGAGCTGAGTTCTCTGGATGACTGTTACTGCATCATGCTGTATTTTTACTTTAATATCTATATACCTACTGGAATGGTGATGTAATCAGCAGTATGGTGCATGACCAGCTCGCTGCTTCTCTCCCTGGCTGGATCTGTGCTGGACACAGAAAACTGCATGCTCCTAGCAAAAGTCCATTAAGTTGCTAATTGTTTGGCCCTTAATGATATTCCTCCTATTTTTGTTCTGTTTTGATGCCTTGTATCTAGGGAGTGGACATTGGTGTGAAAGTCTCTTCTTATAGAGCAGCTGAAGATGCATTTACTTCTAAGCCTGCAATCTATTTCCTAAATTACTATTTTTGTTCAGTTTGCAAAAGACTTGAGGTCTCGTTCCTTATTAAGTTGTTAGTAAAGCTCCCCTCTGACTTTGGTTAGAATGGAATCAACAGGACAATGGGTGAAATGCCACTGCTTGCCTCTCCGTTCATCTAAAGGACCGGGTCTTAATGGGTTGCAAGCTTTCTCAGCTGCAGTCATCTTGCATTTGGAAGGGATTTATGTTTCTATTTCTTGCTGTATGGATTTCTTCTTTGACTTTTTCATGTAGGTTTAAAATACACTGGAAGTGGCTGAACAGTCTGTCCACAGAGATGCCGGTTACACTAAAGTAATTAAAGTTGTGCCAGTGTTTCCACTATAAAATGCATTTCTCCAAGTTTTATTACTCAGCTTCAATAGTTCATTCTTGTAAACAAGATGTACACTCAGACACAAATTCTTTGAAATGTTTTAAATGTCCATTTGCAAATTTTTGAGCTATAACACAACTGGGGAGAGACCTGAGCAGTCCGTTGGCTTTTGGCTTTCATAAATCACAGAGAAATGTGTTCTTTTTCTTAGCAAATTGGTGCAGCTTGTACCTACTGAGCCTCCCTGCTAGCGGGGATGTTAGGCTTAATATTTGTTTCTGTTTGGTGTTGGCTTTGGCTGTAGCGACAGTGAGTAGATTTCTCCTCTGATGGATGTTCAGTGATCTGTGGATCAAGAAGGAAACTGAGGTAAAAGGCAAGTGCAAAACACATTAACAGGAGCAGGAATCAAAGCACGAAGGAGAACTCTAACATAAACTTACGGTGGGTGGTAGAAAAGAGGGAGCAGATGTTTCAGTCTACTGTATACACACAGTAGCTTTGGTGTGTGCTATTTGAAGGTTTGTAATCTCTTTTTTGTACTTGTGCTATTTCTACTGTATCCAGTGATTTAAAAAGAAGAAAGTCAGGAATGGCTATCCATTAGAGCTCGTCAAAATGGAAGAATAACTGTTTGTTTGCATGAACCAGATCACTGAAAGGTTGCAGTTGAAAATATCTGTTAAAAAACAATGAGTGTTTTCAGCTGTGTCATTCTGGAATTCCAGATCCTAGCAACCCATGAGCCAAGTGCTCTGGCACAGTGGAGGAGACAGTGACCTGTAGCACAGAGTGGGAAGAAACGGCCCTGGAATGAAGAACCCTGGAGCAGAGAGACAGCACCTTCAGAGCTGGTATGTTATGCATTGTCTGTGTTTGAAAGCTGGCACAGGCCTGCAGTAGGTACTTCTGAAAGTCTCAGTACGACTGCGGAGTAAAATACATTGCTTTTTTTTGATATACAGGAATTATTTCCTTTATGTCCTGTAGAGCACACTGTATTAATTATTTCTTGATATATTCTCTCTGTCGGGCTATTGCCAATAGTACCAGGAAGAGACAGGAGCTACCATCTCTATTTTACAGTTACTCGGTTTTCCTTTCCTTAAAGGTAAATACCAACTTCATAAGAGAAGAAGAAAGTCTAATACAGGCACTTCAAAGTGGAATTCAAATAACTGAATACACATTCGAACCAAAAAATGTTCCAAAAAGGCTAACTTCTTTCTTTTTTTTTTTTTTTCTGAGAAACAAAAAGGTGTACTGAAAGGAACACATATTGGTTGTTTTTGTTGTGTGATACCAAATTGAATGTTTCTTTTGTTTTCTTAATTTTCTTCTGAAAATTTTTAAAGTGTACTTAAATTTAGTCTAAAAACGTTAATTAGTATGGAGAAAAAACAGTGTTTCATCTTTTCATCTGGAAATTAAATTAGTTTCTCCCATGTTCCCATTCTGTGGCCGGCTGGGTCTTCCTCATATATGCTGCCATGACAAAAACCTACTTATCAGAAAAATTTTGTCCCTTTCACCAATTATATGAGCCGTGTTTCTCTGGCTGTCATTGATAAAATTATTTCGTTAAAAGTTAAAAGAAACAAAAAGGGAAAGAAATACTGCGGTTTACTTGAGAACGTATTACTCTAACTTATGTCATATAATTCACTCCAGGAAAACAAGGGGGTAGAGTGCAGGGATGAGGAGGAGGAGTCTTGCCCTTTGGGATAAATTATTTTATTTCTTCCTTCTCCCAATTTTATTCTGCGTCCATTTGATTTCTCTGTCTAATGTGGCAAAGCTTGGCAATAAGCCTAATGTCGGTTCTCTCATAGCTGGAGATGTCTAATGAGGCAGTGCATCCCAGCGTTAGCTGCTTACCTCCCCTGTACTCCAGGCAATTTTTTCAGGGTTGGCAGAGTTCAAAAGCTGAACAGGTCCATCTTTTGCTCTTGAGGGACATACTTCTCTGGGGGTTTAATTGCTAGTGAAAAGATCTGTTGATAAGGAAAGATGACCTCAGTTTTTCACCTAACCTGCCTTTATACAGAACTTCAGTCTTTGCAGTCTCATTTCTTCTTGCCTTAACAGCTGCCTTTGTGCCAGCGCTACTGTTACGGCAAATATGCTGTTCATTTAGGGAGTGAGAAAATTTTTCAACGAAAGGATGCCACGACAACCATAATACAACACCTCACAGGGTTGAAAGGACAAACAGATGATATTGGAAGTAGGATATAAGGTCTTTTTGCATGAGAAAGAATGTAAGTGCCATGAAGATGCATATTTTTTGCGCTGGAGCTGGATTAGGTGACTAGGTTGCCATAGAATGTTTGTGAATGCAGTTGAACAGAAGGTCAGGGCATGAACTAGAAACTGTGCAGAGTAGAGCAGGGTGAGGAAGCTGCAAAATCTAGATCTGCCAAGAGGAAACACTCAACATAATTACCATTCCACGTTATATTAAATAACTTTAGAGGATGAGTTCTACATTTAATTTATGAATGGGATACAATCTGGAAGGATTTGGTTGTCTTCTGTTCTTCTTTTATTTGTTCCCATTGCAGAATTTGTAAGCGTGTGCTTATTGTGCCCTTTGCTCACAGTTGAAATGAATGCTGAGTTGTTAAAAAAATAAATTCAAGGACAAGCAGTTGACTCCAGTTAAAAAGGTATGCAGCCAAGGGGTCTAGCTCTACTGGGATAGCATTTTGATTACCATGGCCTTGATATCTTGTTTATGGTGCTATAAAGCTTCATTGTAAAAAATGACTCAAATGCTCTTTTTATTTGTTGAGTTTATTCTTATATATAGGCTTTGAATGGGAACATTTCCTGAGTGGTGAATTCTGTTTTGCCCTTTTATCTTCTGTACCCATCTCTGCCATCTCATAAAATATTCATTATGTTGCACCCAAAGCAACTGGGCTGAACTTTCATTAGATGATTCGAGCGCAACAACAAAGCACAAGATCCGGTGCACTTGCCTGATCTCGTATCTTTCAGTAAACAGTTGTAACCTCTGTGGGTCTCCGGTGCTCCTCTGACTTTCTAAAGTGCTTTGAGACTTGTGGATGTAAAACATTACGGAGATCTATTGTTTTATTTATTTTTAGAAAGTAAATATTGATGCTCAGAAATACACTAGTATTTTAAGAATTAGGCTGGAGTGGATCTAAACAGTAATTTAGGAATACATTTGCCAGTTTACAGTTTGTGGTTACTTTGGGGTGCAGATATAAGAAGGGGCTCTTGAGATAATACTTCAGATGCTGCTGTCAGTGTGTTTCAATCCTGTCCTGTATATTTATTTGTACTTCTGTTTCATTCCTGGCCTCTCTTTATCTGTCCTGGGAACTAGGACAGTGAAGTACATATCCATGTTTCCTATAGTAATTTGCCTAAAATCTTCAACAGCAGGATGTCAACTACATTTGTAACTCATGAAATAAAGAGTATATGAAGTCCCTCATATGCTTCCATACTACTTTTTCTTCTTCGGTAGTGATTGTTGGTTCTCTTTAGAGTATGCTTTCTCCTTTTTGTGTGTATAGGAACATAAGAATATAGGATATAGCACGGGTTGGAGGGGACCTCAAGAGGTCTGTAATCCAACCTCCTGTTCAAAGCAGGGTCAGCTGTAAAGTCTAATTAGGTTGCTCATGGCTCTATTTTGTCTGGTACTGAAAACCTCCAAGGACGGTGACTGCACAGCTTGTTTTGGAATGGTCAGGGGACACAGTCTGGGAAAAAGTGAAGATTTAAAGAGAGAGATTGATTTCTTGCCAACTGCTGTGAGCTGTGTGTTACAAAACGGATTTTCTCAAATTACCCACAAGAGGGAGTTTAAGGCTTTTCTATAGGGAGACAAAAGGTAGTACTGAAATGCACCATCAAGCACTGGTGCCGAAACTGGTTTCTTCAGATAATCCCAGTTAAAAGGGCTTCATGCATCGGCATCCGTCACCCCAAATGCCAGGCTGAGGGAGTCACAGGTGTTCACATCGTGGCTGCTCTTTAACCGCGGGGTCTTCTAGGAGAAGCTGTTTTCTTGTTGTGTCTCCATGGCATATATTTATGTGCTCTGTTGTCACTGAATTGTGCTTTTTGTTGGTAACCTGTGCGTTAAAGGTGACGAGTCCTCCTGCTCTGGAACAGGACTGTTGCACAGGGAGCCTGTGGAACACGAGTGGGTGCTGTTCTTCCAAATCTTAGCTCCAGGTTTGCTGTACCCTTCGGTGTGTGTGGCGGGTAGGTAACCGCATGCCAGGCATCTGCTGCATGTCAGCTCAGCACCTATTTTGTTGTATGGCTGGTGAAAGGAGTGTTGACATCTTCATCCTCTTCTGTGAAGAGAAACCGTGTTAACTCTTTCATTGCTGATCTACCACTGCAGCAGCTCTGCTGTTGCTGTTCCACTGAGGCCAACTTAGTTCTATTTGCTTTTTCAAAGATGCAAATTAATCCCATCATCAGTTACCTAAATTGATTCCTTTGAGGAGTGTGTCTCCACAGAAAAGCAGTAGGATAGAAATCTTATTATTTGTAAGGATTCAATCCAAATTAGTAATGACTGAGATTTTTTCATAAGGCACCTGCTCAGAAAATCCTGAAATAACATAAACCTCATGCCAGTCTTTCAAAAAAGGTGGCCATCTCACCAGGTGGGTCATCATGATAAGCACTAATATGCCTCAGCAAATTCTTCAGAGAGGCCCCAGCCCGTGGAGTCTGGAATTTGTGTATTAGCTTCAGCATGCTGTTTCACTGTGTGAAACTGAACTTGGTTACACTGCAGAGCTGCGAAAAGCTGCTTCTTCTGACTGTCCTGGTGAAATCGTTTTTCCTTGACATTTTAACTAGAAATGAAATGAAGAGTTAAAGTGCCTGCAGCCATTCTGTAGACTCCCTGCCTTTTCCTGCATTTTTACATTTTTTTGATACACAAATGCAAAATGCTATCAGCTAAATCAGTCTTGATAGATCTCACTGTAGCTCTGTAGTCCTTCTCCTAGGAAATGCAGTATGAGAGGAAAGGTCTTTTGGTGAGAGTGTTGGCCTCACCTAACACTGGTCACTTCTGAACTTTCACATCGGAGGCAGATGCATACACCATCTGTTGGTCAGGTGTGTTTCTCATCCTCTGACTAGAGGGATTTAGTCTAAAGGCTTAGCTTAGTCAGAGGGAAATACAAGGATGAATATCAGATGGGTTTGTGGCCTTGAACTGACAAGCCGAGTAAATGATGCTGATTGATAGTGAAAGGCTCAGCTGTGAGGAAGCCAGGAATGTTCTTGCTCTTCACCCTTTCACTGCAACTGTTCCCCACTTCTGGGTGCTTCCAGAACTCAGTGTACTTGGGAACATGAAAAACGTAAGGGTAGACTTTGAAAGTTATTCTGAGCAATTGATTATGATAATAGGGATGTTGTTCTCCTTGCTAAAATTATTTGTACAAAGAAGAAGACAGAGCGCAGTTGTATCATGCCAGCCAGCCTCTCCAGTTCTGAGCTTCTAATTGTTAAAAATAAAATAAAAAAATTAAAGAGCCTTGAATTTTGGTGAATTTGAAAAACCTCTTCTCAGGATGAAACTAAGGAATAAAGGAAGAAGTCTGTCTCAACAGAACTCCTCTAAAGCACTAGATCCAAAAATGGGCTTGCCTTAGTAAAAGCTAACTGCTTTTAATCTATTGTAAGACTGCACTGTTATGGAAAACCTTCTGGCTGAATTATACAATCACTTATGTTTAACCAGAAAATCCATTAGAGGCACAGAGGCCACAGAATAGATCTTAATTTCAGATCAGATGAAAGGAAGCCAAGGCTGAAACACCAAGAGTATGTGGCAGAAGCTTAAAAAACTCAGTTAAGGGAATCAAATTAAGGAATTAAAAGGAATATGAAGTGATTCAAAGGCCAAAGGAAGGCTGTCATGAAAACATCGGATTTCTGATGCCAGTGAAGAGAGAAGACCATACACTGTTCTGCATTCACTATTTTGAATTATCAAATGTATTCTTTTCAGGTAACAAATATGATTTTGGGAACACCGCCCAGTGATTAGTTCTGACCTGCACAAACTTTCGTGCTTCTTTTCCAGAGAGCAGATACTGCCTTGGACATGCTGACCCATGGGAAATGGCTCTTTCTACGGGCCTCTCCCCAGTGCAGTCGCTCTGCAACTCCTGCATCATGGAGATTTATGTCCTGAACACTGCATACAGTCTGCACAGTTTGATACAACCGGTAGTATATGCTCAGGAAGGTCTCCACAACAAACACTTCTGTTTTCTTAGGGAGAGAAAGGCAATTACTTTCAGCTAAGTGCCCTTCCTGCTTAAACAACTCACTTAATGTTGATTTAGGGGAATGGTGATTATATATCAAATGCGTATTCATTGAGATCAAAACAATATTCCTCTTGGCTGAAGATGAGTGAGGCTTACCACAGGCTAAATCTCACCATTGGTACTCCTGTATTTATATGTGGTTCTGCTCTGTGGGAAAGAGCTGGGTCCGTCTCTAAAGAACCTGTACTCCATGTGTTTATGCAGTGGGGTTTGTTGGCGTTTTGGAAAGGTATGGCCGGCCTGAAACTGTCGTATGGTTTCTTTCAACAGCATAGTATCTGTTATTTTGTCCATCTTCACATTTTTAATAAAGGCAAATAACTTCCCATGTTTATTGGTGATACATATAAAAACAAAAATAAATGTTCTAAACAAATTTTAGGAATTCTCATTTTAAAATAGGAGTCATCACTGCCTGTGAGTTTAGAGAAAAGCCAGCACAGATTCTGTGTAAGTCAATTTATGAGATTCGTCCAAAGCATTCTGTAACCCTGCAGTCAGTGCAACTCAACATCTTTTCTCTTTGTTGAAGAGAATGCTCAAATCCATTAGTTAATTCAAGCTGAATAAACTCTGTGGTGTTTTCCTGCCAAATACTATAAAAGGGAATATTGAATTGTTCCTTGGAAAGGCCCCTAGGATCTGTCATGTGTACTCAGTATTTTTTTGCTAAGATGCAGATATGCTCCTGGGTCTTTACGAACCTTCATAATCAGAGGTTTGTTCCATGTGACAAAGTAAGAATATGAGCCTGATGCTTCCTCAAATAACAAAACGTAGAGTGTGGTGAGTCTGATGGTAGTGCTTATGCACTGCAAAGTCCTGGAGTTCAGGTTCAGCTGGATGGTGGTGTATTTCCTGTGTACAGATTTAGTTTTGTATATTTTCTCTTTGCATTGCTAGCTGGTCCTTCAGGTTCCTGGGAGCAGCTACTTTGCCAAGAAGGGAGCGGTGGTGATGAAGGAAACTTTTATTGAGTGATACTGGTGGGTGACCCATGATACAAGTGTGCATCATAGGCATGCTACATAACAATGCTTGCCCTCCTTCAGCAGTAGTCTCTGGCAAGAGCAGCATAACTGGGGCTGCCATCTTTTGGAGAAACCTCCTATTGCAGCAGTTCAGAGGAATTTTTTACCATTTATTAGTGGCACTATCACACTAGCTTATTCACGTGTCATTTCAAAATAACACAATGCCCTTACCAGGGAAAGGTGAACATGTAAGAAACCAGGCAGGAGAAAGGAGAATATAATTGGAAATGCTGAAGTTTTGGTCTTAAAGCACTAGGCAATGAAGCAGCACTCTTGTATGCTTCGATACACAGGTCTTGGCATCTGCTATGAAGGTCAGAAAACAGATTGCCCAAGCTGTTTTCTCTAGCTAGTTAAAATATGGTGAATGGCTGGAAGTTGGGCCAAAGAAACATTACAGGGCATGCATGAAAGCCAGTCTTGGCAGAGGCTGTTATACTGAGGCTGTCAAAACCAATCAAGCAAAAGCAGATTGACACTTCTCTATGCAAAAGGCAGCAGAGAAAAAGCAAGTGCGGTGAATACAGGGGTGCACTCGTAACCTCTGGTACATTGTGAAGCCACAAAAGGTGACTATTCAGATTTATCTTAACTGATAAGAGACCGTGCCATGTAATCTGTTTGTAGAACAAATCCATCTTTGCCTAGTGCTCCTCCTTTTGTCTCTATTCTGCTCAACCTCAGCAATCAGTACATCAGAGCACAAAACTTTTCCTCCGAAGCAAAACATCAGAACAATAAACAATAGGTCTTCTTTATATGGCAGTCATGTAGAGGCATTGGCACATATATGGACGCAGAGCTATTCAACGGTTAGAGAACAGCCACCCTGCAATACAGTATATCATTGGTAAGCATAGCTGTAATGAGATTGTACAGATACGATTTCTCCATGTTTAATTTATGCTGTGCATATTCAGATAGTGAAAGATCATCCAGGGAGACCTTTTTGCTGCTGGAATAGCAATACCTTTTCTTTACAGCCTTCTTTCTCTTGATCCGGTTTTGAAACTTTATGCTATTTTTCCATAACTGTATGCTACCTTTATATAACCCAGGTAATATTTCACAGGCATCTCAATGGACAATGGTGCTGTCAAGGACTGTGGTGCTGCTTCCCACATTACATTGCTAAGCAACATACAATATAACAGCATGATATCCTCCTGCAGTTGGTAAGAAGTCAAGCTCCAATATTCAGTAAAATTATTCTGATCTAGTTTTTTGTCACACCAGAATCCACCTGGTTCAGCATATAAAGATTTATATTAATAGTAACGAACTCATACAAAAGTTGGACATTTCCTTTTTTAAATTCCCAAGTGCTAAATCCATATACATTAATTTTTTTTCTTAATTAACCCCAGAGAAGTTGGTCTTTGCTGTTTTTCCAGTTGTGTAGCTTTCACTGACTTTGGCAAGATGCTTTTATCAAAGCATCAATTAGGAAAAATGCTTCAACACTGAAGCAAGTTTGTTCGCTTACCTGCTTAAAATTACACGTGTGCTTTGAATACCTTGCTCAACGTGGGTCAGCTTGAGAGCAGAGACAGGATGTTAAATCTGCATTCAGAAGCAACTCGTATATTTTCATAGCATCTGCCTGAAATACAAACTATAACATTCAATGAGGTGAAATGTCAGTTATCTCACTGATTTCAAACTCCTCTACTTAGAGCCAAGTTAATGATGAATTTGAAAAAATTTGATCTGTAATCCAATTTGTAAGTTCATGTATGACATTTCATAGTGGAGATCACTTTTGCCAGCTGATCTCATCTCTATAGAAACAGAGGCATATTTCAGTTCAATTCTTGTTGTTATATGTATTTTAAATAATTCAATAGTATCATCACTAGTAAGGTTAGCCCCCTTTCTGAAAGATAACTTCTCTTTAAAATATGTCAGTAGCTCATGAGATGAGAATTCTGGCACTTGCAGATTTAATAGATTCTTTCCTATTTGTTGTTTCTCACTAGCTTTTAAAAGCCATTATTGCCAGTTACCTTACTGTGCCTGAGCATGCAAAACTCACACATCGTTGCTATCAAGAACTGTTTCAGCATTTGACTGTTAGCATTGGCCACTCTGACAGGGATCAAAGGAGACTTGGTTTTTTTAACCTTGTATCTTAAAGAGTTGGAGCGTAAGGTCAAAATCAGTGATATATTCAGTAATGAAATTACGAACTGTGTGATATTGAGCAAGTCAATATCAGCAAAAACAGCACCATGGAACAGTAATTGTTTAGAGGGCTTGAAGGAGCTACTGCGAAGAACGGCTGGGCTGAGCGGGCGGAGGCGAGGGATTCCGTCCCACCGCGAAGCTGTTTCTCAAGAGAAAGCCTGTTGCACACAGAGGTGCTCTCCCCTGTCTGGGTGTGGAACCTGTGGGTTTGGATGCTGCTCCTCTGATAGCCGAATGGTGTGGGTGCCTCCTCTTTCTTTTTCATGTGTGCCAGTGTGCCGCCTGATTCATGACAGCTTGGGACTGAGAGGAGGCTCAGTTCTGGACACCTCTCTTCTTCCTCATACATCTCTATTTCCATGTCTTAGTTTTAAGGAGAGAGACAACATTTTTGGGACATCTATACCTCTAGAAGGGTGGTTTGCTCTCTAGGTGGCATATGGAAGAAAACAAGGGCTTTGAGGATAATAATGGTGTGTACAGGAATGAGACAGAGCAGCTCAGTGTGTGAGAAATGGTCTTCATTTGAACAAGAGCAGAGTAAACAGATTGGCTGATAATGCTGAATACCATGCAATTTCCTTTTAAATTAGCAGATGGGGAGGGAAAGGAATATAAAAGGAAGCAAGAGGAAAAAAAAGAAGCTAATGATGAATGTTGAACGGGAACAAAATGTTGCCAAGACATCACGAGAGAATGAAGAATTGATGAAGAAAGGGAAATTAAATTGTTGCTTCATATGGGAGCTCAAAGAGCTTTGAACCCCTGGCTCCAGTGTCCAAGGTGCACTTTATATAATCCTGTGAGAGACTTGTTCTACTGACTTGTCCATTGTGCCTAGAGAATCGGACGCAGGGAGGATTTTGTTTGATGCTGGTAGAGGCCCACAACAGAAGATAACCCGATAGAGAATATCACAGCCTGTGCAGACCGAAGGGCATTTCCTAGAATCAGGCAAAGCTAGACTCATCTGATGCTAAAATTATTCTATCAAGTGATGGAAACTGATTATAGAAATTTGTTGTATCTCCTAGTCAGAATGAGAAGGCAAACCAGGGCACTGCTAATTCAGATAAAAGTAGGCTGCCAAAAAAGGAGAAGAAAAAAGTACTTTAAGTTCTTCCAACCGTTTTAATAATTTCACTTACTCTAACAAAGCTAGAACAGAAGACTGGAGAGGCTGAAGATGATGATATTGCACAGGGAGAGGAGTACAGATACATCTGCAGATGATGCTGAGCAGTCAATAGGATCAGCAACTAAATCTCAGTGCAGTTATATACTGCAGGAAGTCAGCTTGATAACTCCAGTTACGGTAAATGGAAGAAGCATTCCTCACCTGAGGGCAAATCTGTGGTGTATCTATGAACCAAGATGGTGTGATTCCTAACTAACTGTTCTGGAGTCCCAACATACTCTGTAGAAAAAACAACAGATAACCCTTCCAGTAGCAGCATGGACTAATCGAAGAAATAGTGTAGGGGTCAGGTAAGGAAAAGCATGACAGATGATTGATTATTTGGGATTTTTTATTCATCAGGGTAATGAATAGCAGGTTTGAACCTTGCAGTCTCTTGTCACATGCCAAGATGAGTATTTATTTTCTGTCTTTTCACCTTACGCTTCCTCTTCCTGTAGATTTCAGTGAAGTTTCTCATTTTCTATCCAAGTCTGCAATTAGATTTGCTGTATGTGCTTCATACCCACACCAATATCTCACCAATTCTGTGGAAACCTTGGGTTAAAAGTGGTTTATCTATGTCAGATAGTTAGAACTATTTCTGAAGTCTTAGCTCAGGCAAGACTAATTGAGTAGGAACAGAGACTGTATTCTTATACTTTTATTCTGCCTAAAGCAAGAAAGAGTATTGAAAAAGTGAATGTGAAATCAGAAGTTACTGGACAACAAAAAGGAAGAATGACAGTAATGTTCCAAAGAAGAGACATCAGCCTTTTTTATCAGAAACAGATTAGAAACATGAGGAAAGAATAAGACATCATTTATCATGTGTTTCACTTTTCAAGTGACAGCAACAAACAAAAGTTAGTTCGAAATCTTTGCTTTTGTTGTGTGAATTTCACATAAAGCAAGAGACCATATGGAGTAATTTAGCCTAAAAAAACTATTAAAATGGAGAGACTGCTTGATCTGGAAGGACAACAATTGGCTGCATCTCTAAACAAAAAAAGGAAAGAGGGAGGAAAAGACAGGAAACAATAAATGAAGGAAAGAAAAAAAGAATGAGCAGGCTTAGAGCAAGCAGACTGACAGCCTTTGAGGATTCAGAGTATGTCTCTCAATGCAATGGCTTTGCTGATGTGCCTAAACATTGCCTGGAATTTTTTCCTCTAAGTTGCATGTATTGCTGTCGAGAGCTTGCAAATGGAAATAAATACATGTTTTGATACAGTATTTTGGTGCTCTAACTGTGGGTGTGTGGGAATACTCTACTGATTTGTGGAAACCAAGACTTCAGAGGAAGAGCTCTGGATGTTGGCTTCCCTCCTGAAAGGGTTCTCCCCTTTCTACTCAGGATGATACTAGCTTTCATTTGGACAAGTCCATTTCTGTACAAAATGCAAGGCCTTGCTCATGTCACTGACCTCGTTTGCAACTGTTTTGGAATCACATCAATTAAATAATCTCAGACACCTTGTGTTTGCTTTTTGTAACATTTCTTATTTTTGTAGAATTTTATAAATGTTGAAGAATTTACTGAAAGCCCTAGGTGCCCTGATCCAGGCTGGAGAAACAGTCTTGGTCCCATTATTTTAGCCTGAACCTTCACAGAAACCTCAGATGGAACTTCTGTCCGTGTTTCAAGAAATTGCACTCAGTTTTCCCCATTTTGCTCTTCAGTAAGATATCCTTCAGAAACTGTATTCATTGTGAATTTATCTTGATGCAAGAAGGAAGTTTTTGTAACTTTTCAACATCTAGCCTACTCTTGTAAGATTATTAATGCCATGTTTGGATACCCTCAGGATTCTTGTTAAGTATCCAAATGTTTGTATGAGGATTTCTCTGAATTGCATTTTCCATTGGTACTTTTTGCCCGAGTTTTTATTAATGATACATCATTGCGCCAGTTGCGATTGTATTACATTTATATAACATGGTATCAAAGAACAACCCATTCTTTAAGGCTCTCTGTTGATTAAGGAAATATACATTGATTGCTTGTGCATCCTGAATGTGAAGAAAGCTGTTGCAGAGTTTTTCAAAAGAGCTGAGAAAACAGCAAATGCTTCTTGTTCCTGTTTCTAGGAGACAACTGCAGAAACATAGTTAGGAATCTGTAAAGTCAGCTAGGGTGGAATCTCAACAGACAGCTCAGTAAATTGTGCACAGAACTCTGCGTGTTGCGGACCTTTTGTTATTTTTGCCCAGGAGTCAGTTTAGTTTTACTTTCCTCCATTAAACTGCCAGTAGGATTTTCCTAAAGAAGTTCAAAGACACTTTCCTCAGTCTGAAGTGTTCAGTAGCAAGAGGTAATGTTATATTCTAGTTACCCTGAAAGAATGTCTTGATAGTGTTATTAATTTGGGGGGTCTTAGAGATGCTGAATACATGAAATTGATTGCTGGCATTTTTCATGGCAGAATATTTAATGTGTACTCCTTTCATAGTCATAGTTATATTTTCTAATCATGATTACTGTAGAATCTGTGACTCTGAAGCATTTTGTTTGGTTTATTCTATAGAGTTTTGTTTGTTAATGATTACAAGATTTAGTAGTTTGTGGCAAAGATTGGAATGGAGATATAAGGCTCAGTCTTTTCAGAAACTGAAGAACTGGTTTATTTTAAAGTTTCTTAAGTCAAAGATGTTTCAGTAAAGTTCCATGTTTTGGGCATGTACCAGATACTGAGCTGCTCTTACACCAGAGAACATTCTTACAAACTAAAACTCCTAATGGTTCACAAAGCCAGCGAGCACTGAAGAGAAAGATGTGACAGACGCCAGTTCTTGCACTGATATCCTAGGGAATGTCTTTCACATAAAGTCTTTCTCCAGCACAGGATTTCCAGCTTTTCACACTTCATTTAATTGTAACACCTTTTTTTTTTCTGCATATACTTTTTCTCTATGATGAGGCTTTCCTGAGTTCTGCATTAAAAGCTGCCACCTCAGATGTGTGATTAGAGCATCACCTTCTTCAGAAAATTAAGATAAAAGTCTGTTGATTTAAAAGTATAAATTTCCATCTCCCCAAATAAAGGATCTTTAGAGGATGTCTGTCCTATTGCTGCAGGTTATAGATGCGAGGGGAGCCAGCTGAGAATAGAGGCTTCCGTGTAGCATTAGATAACTCAGCAGACAGATCACCTTTTGAAAGTTCTTGAGTAATAAAATAGCTTAAACTAGGTTATAGTCTTCTCTTAACCAGACTTGTGCTTGCTATCAGGAGCATTTGCACGGATAGAATCTTGGTAACTGGGGCTACTCTGCAAATGGGGCTTCCTGAAGATTCCAGTTCTATTTGAATTTATTAAACCGAATGGTTTAATTGATACTAGTTTCTGACAAGGCAGAAGGATTCTTCCCACCAATATGAAGTAACCAAGGACGCGTCATTTTTCAATTTGTGCTTGTGTCGTATTCAAGCACATTTATGATAGACGTCGTTCAGTTCAAGCAGAAAAACAGCACAATAGGGCTTTGGCATGAACTTTGGGAGTAGAATCATCCCTGCGCTTGCTGTCCAGGGCAAGATAAGCTGCAGCTCAATGGGAACAGACTCAGCCATGAGCAGTGGCTTTGAAAACTTGCCAGGTAAAGCCAAAGAATCTGTGAAGCTGGTGACTTGGTGTGAATTGTTTTTCAGCCCTCACAAAAGAGAAGGCTTTCACAACACCCCCAGTAACCTTGGCAAACTGTTTTGTTAAGCAGGTCTATGCTTCACTGGCTTTTTAACTTGTAGGCATTCATTGCTCCCTCCTACATATGAATTTATGTTTCAAAGAAGGACTGTGTGGTGGCGGGCAGCTGTGGCATCACGCTGATCTTTTACACTGGCTAACAACGACTGCATCTAACAGCAGGCAAAATAATGTACCACGCTTCCGTTTCCCAAGGGGAAAAGCAACTGAACCTCTTCTCACTCATTTCTGTAGATAGGCAGCCTAAAATGTTTTCTCCTTTTTGTAAGTAGTGGAGATCTTTCCATCTTCAGCTTGGTCTTCTCACATAGTGTGACACTACTGAGGCGGCATGCTGAGAATGGATCCCCAGGAGTCATTTTTGCTCAGATATTAGCAACTAAAAAGTAATTGCTGCATTTTTTTTATCTGCTTATACTGGAAAAGACACATTTTAGGGCTATTAGAACTTTAAATAGTTAAAGCTCTTCAAATTTTTATAACTTTCAAACTAAGTCATGTGCATGATTGCAAAGAAGATATGCTGCAGCTCTGTGCTACCGTGGAAATGGTGATGTTTAATTGGTGTGAGCAAGGCCTAATTAATGATTGTGATGCGCTTTGGTGTCATTCTTAACAAACAGGTTCAGTGCAGATCCGTGTAGCTGATGAAAGAGATGAGGTAACGTGCCCAAAGTTTTACAGAAAACTAAAAGCAAGTACCATCTTTCTTCTTGACAATTTCATGTTGTATAAAGGCCAGTGTGAGCTACAATTCCCATCTTTTGTGAAAAGAAGTAGGAGTTATGAGGTAGTAGCTACCAACTCCTTCAAAGTCAAGACTTGCACATTGAGCACACTGGAGTCTGGTATGTAAAAGGTGTTGAAATTAACATCATGCAGACATTAGGCAATTAGATATAACTTCCTTTTTTTGTCTCAAAACTAGCCATCTAGGGGCATACAGAGATGCTCTGATTAGACAAAAACAGAGTACATTTAATTTCCACTTCCAGCTATTTAAAAATTCCTTCCTTGAAGAGTCAGCTTTCCAAAACTCTACATTTTGTGTTCTACTTAACCTCATAGGTATTCCAGAGAATATGTTAGCTAGACTTCTCTTTCCACACTCATTAGTTCAGTGTGCTTGGCTCATTTCCTAGGATTTGGTCTAGCATAGCCTCTGACCATTCAGGCCATTTGTCTGAAAATCATTTCCCTCTTCACTTCTGCAATTTTCCATTCAGTGCCTGTGCAATTAAAATCCCCAGCGATCAAAGCCCTGGTCTTCCTACTGTCCTTTTCTTTTCAAAATCATTGCGTGAGCTACTTTTCCTAACTGCATGAGCTGTGCTCAAACAAAGAATGTGTGACAACTGCTCAATTGTTAGAAATTGTGAATACTGTCTTAGCCAAAATATTGACATCATTCTGACTTGCACATTAAGGATTAATTTTTACTAGGGCTGTAACTACAGATGAGCAAATCATTTGGATGACATTAAAATCAAATCAGTTGTCATATAAAGTCACTGAGGTCTAAATAACTGTTAATTTTCACTTTCCTATCTTGATTTATTGATTTTAGCTGTTCTGTTAGCATTTCCGGATTATTCCTGACCCTCCACAAGGAAGGATTTCACAGGTGTTTATTCTTTTCTGGCACTAAATTTTCTGTGGAAAGTATATTATGTATGTGCAGCATCTGTTTCATGGAAGAATACAAATTTTTTCTCTTTATATAATTAATCTTGATTCAGATGGTCATTACAGGAGTATGTATTGCTTTACATGGACAGTGATGGTTCTCCGGGCATTTCCAGCCCTCTGTGGTCCGGGCAGGCTGCGTTAAAGAGTCATACTGTGAGCATGTGTGTGTGGATCTCCAGACCCTGGGATACAGGATAGACAGAGGATATCTGTTCAGGACTCCTCACTCCCAAAACTTCTCTAAATCCCCTCTACACCTGTGATTGTTAGCTTTTGTTCATTCAGGCTGGAGGGCTGTAATATGTGCCAGTCAAGAGTTAACACACTTTTTTTCTACCATATACTGACTCCTAGACTGTATACATGACCCACACCAGGTGCAGGACTGTTAACAGGCAGAGTGCCATGTTCCTGTAGTCACAGAGTAGGTGGGTTTGTGGGGAAGGTGGAAAGAGGGAGGGTTTTTGTTTTGGCAGCGAGTGGGAGATGTAGAGAAGTTGTAAAGAACATAGGGAGCGTAGGGTGCGAGGGGAGAGAATATAGGGTTTGCAGCACTGTAATTTAGACCAAGGCAGAGATCTCAGAACATTATTTAATAGGGGCTATATACTGCGCAATACTTAAAACAAATAGATGGAAATGAGTTTTTCTTCTATTAATATGGCATAATCCTCAGGAACTGTACTAAAGTGTTTTTGCAAGGTACAATTACAGCAGAGTCATATCAACGCGCTAGGTTAATTTCTCCATACAGAACCGTGTGTTTTTCTCCCTTCAGCCAGCCATTCATTTGTCCGCCTACAGCTTGTAGCACCAGGCGTGAATAGTCAGCTCCAAAGCACTAGTTACATGAGTCTGTAAAGAGTGAGCTAGCAAGGCGGAAGCATTACCCGGGAGCACCAAAATAGAAACCCCTGCCTGCCTCCGAATCCTGTGTCATCAGCCATGACAAACCCAAAATGCGCTAAATCTGTTGTAGATGTTTAGAAAGATCCTTGCCTTAGATTTAGAAAAAAGTGTTCTTTTTGAACAAGATATTTTTTTAATGCCTTGGCTGGAGGATTTAAAGAGTGTGAATTGTAGGTTCAAAGTAAAATTGATCCTGAAAGCGTGGATTTGGAGATTTGTTTCGGGATTGTTGTAACAGCAACATGAATTTACCTTTCAGACACACATCTTGGTTTATAGTTGCACATTGGTATATTTTTCTGTTGTTTTGTGGAGGTGTCTTCAGAGAAAATGAGATTTTTTATTCCTCAGCTAGGTGATAGGGTCTTCCTCCTCAGCCCTTGAACCATATCATTTATCCAAGAAGTTCAAAGCATGTAAAGCTGGGAAGTTCCAGCTGTATTCCTGTGAGATAAGACATATTTCAAAGTCAATATCATAGAAGATTGAGGCACAAAGAAGAGTTATGAATTATGTGAGGTCTCAGGGAGTTCGTAGCAGACCCAGTAGCAGAATGAAGGTGACCTGACTTCTAATCCTGTCATCTGTCAGCTAATATTGTCTCTGTTGAGAGAGTCTGCGGTTGCAGACTGATAGAATTTACCATTTGATTCCAGCAAAGCTGGTGCTTGCCTCAGCTCGTTTGCAGAAGGCTTTTTAAAAAGCCAACTTAGCAGCAGCTCCTGGCTTGGCAGGGGAGGTAAATGCAGGACAAGGTCTCCAGCAGAAGGCTGTCGCTGCAGCAAGTTCCAACTGCCCAGCGCGAAGTCGTTGAGTTGCCTCCCTGTTAGGCAGCCGCTGGTCTATTCATTCTGCAAACAGCCTCTTTCCTTTCCAAGACAGCCCTAGGGACACAAGGGAACGGCAGAGTTTATTATAAACTGAGTAAAGGAACAGACTATTGCTGGAGGAGATCCAGGGTTATAAAAGATTGTAGCCGGGGGGAGGAGGAGGAGGGAACAGGACAGAATTTGTGTGTGTGTGTGAGGGGGTGCACGTTGGTGGCTTCAACGAGGCATTCCCCAAACCCTCAAGACCTTTGCTGGTTGTGGTGCGATTTTTTTTTGCAGTGCATACCGTACTGTGTCAAACCCCACTTACTTTTTATTGTATCAATCATTCTCTTTATGCAGCAACACGAATCGGAGAACGCTTGCAGGTCCTGTTCTGAATGAGCTCCGCTCTCTGCCAGCTCAGCCTAGTTACTGCTGTAACTTAGTCTGGGGGATGGGAGAAAAAGGTTGCTGCTACTTTAAATATAATGCATTAAAAGGATGCTGGAAAAAGGCCTGCATGCTGTAATACCCAGCCATCTAGTTGGAAAAGGAGCCAGATGTAATACAAAAGAAGAAACACAGCCTCTTATGGATGCAGCACTAATTCATAAATCAGGTGAATCAGCTTAGGCAACTGCTGTGTTTTATGCCTCTACTGCATGGAGAACTGCATGTTGGATGCTTTTATTTGAAGTAATGGAACCAGATAATCCTTTGGACCAGGACAACTCCAATGGTAAGAAGTAGAAAACATAGAAAAGAGAGGAAAAAAAAGGATAGTGACAGAGTGTCTGAGTTACACATCCTGCTAAAGGCACAGGGTTAGGCTTGTGTTTTTACTGTCTTCTGCATGGATAGTAGAAATTAATGTGGTGATGTGCTTCACATTATCTTAGAAATCACTCTGTTTACATGGTTTGGAGATAAGCCTGTAGTAGATTGAGACATACAGTGTATTGCAAGGAGCAGTAACCAGGCAGAATTAACCTGTCTCCTGGACAGACTTTGCAGAGAGAAGAGGATCCTATGCATTCTACATTAGTGAGTTTGGGGGGCTTTTTTGCCAGTGAGAAAAGAATGTAACTTTATGCTGTATGTGCTGTCAAACGTAGCATTTGGAAACAGTTTCTTTATCTGCAGAAAGCTTTCCTACAGGCAGTTGCATGAGTAATTTACTTAGAAGGATATATTTAGCTATGGACCACATAAATTCACCCTGGAATTAAAGTCAATGGTTAAAACTGCAGCTATTCCCTGGATTTATAGCATTCCACATGCTGATGTTCTGGTATCTAGTCTATTGGAGAGCATACAAAAAAGCATAAATTGGGGTAAAAAGTTGTTTTCAATTGCAAGTCTTATTCTTCTGTTAGTGGAGTGAATTGGCTGCATTGAGGACAACAAATTGTTTACACTTATGAAAACAGTTTAAGATGGTGATTTTTAGACTAAATCGATTCTCAGCTCTTTAATATGTATTTGGTACTATTCTGGATACAGTTTGAAATCCGCAAAGTATTCCACTGCCTACATATGTTGTTCAAGAACTAGTTATGTATTTCCCACAGCATATCCTCTGCTGATAACCTAGAGCTTCAAGTACAACATAACTGCAGTGTTAATATCACAGTAGACCTAAAAGTGTATGGAAGGAATGTGGTTCAGGGAATGAAGTAACATCTAAACTATGTGAACAGTCGACTGGGCAGATGTAAGTGGGCAGCACTGCGTTACTTGGGGCTCTGTGCCATGCTGAAGTTGAATTGTATAAAATAATAAAGGACACATTTCAGTATTTTTTCAAATGATAATATTTACATGGAAGATTAAGAGGGGAGGATCACACTTTCAACTTTCTATTCTTTCTTATGTGGTTATATTAATTTCTCTCTAGAAGAACAGCGTCTGCGTCACGTCTTATACCTCCTCTTAGACCATGAGGACATAGAGTTAAATCTTGTTTTCTTCTTTACAGCAGGAAGTTTTAGGATTCTCAGAGAAGCACATACATATTTTGGGCTGATGATATAACACACATATAGCAAATATTCTTGCCTGCCCCAACATTAGAATCTGAACTTTAGGAGTCACAGAGTGTCTTGATTCTGTGGGAAATACAAGTTTAACCTTGGGTTCTCAAATACGTTAAAATGGCTCACTAAATTTCGAATGCATATTTTAATATACGCAGGTTTCTCGTTCTTCTCCTTACAAACATGTAGCGTATATTCTGTCACATTGTGTAGAACCTTGTTTTCCTAGAAAATATTTGAATAAGACACTGTAAAGGTTCATAAAGTGGGAAATGAGGGAGAAGTAAGCACTCATGGTACCAAGTATCCTAGAAGAACCTTCACTGGTTCCCCTTCCTGACTATGTGAATCCCCATCTTCCTTTCAGAGTTTTTAAAATCACTTTGATTTAAACTATCCCATTGTAAAAGAAATGGGTTGATCAGAAGGTCAATTCTTAAGTGTGATGCTGCTGGAGCTGCAGGAGCAATATGCAGGACAAAAGGATTAATCTAGTGTTATGATATTATTTTGCATGGATTCAGTACACAGAAGGTTCTCAAAAATATACCAGCGGAGTGCTGTTAAGGAAGATTTTCTTCTTTGAGAATGTTTTCTGGTAGCTATCAGTCTTGAAGCAGCCCCTTTGTCCCTGTTATGATCAAACAGCTAGTGAGCTGGTATGAACACAGGTAACTATTGTGTTTATCTTGCTGTATTGCTATTGTGACAAATACTAATGCCTGGGGAAGTGACCACAAATTGTAACTTATTTGTCTTTTTACCTTCAAGATTGTAAAATCAAATTCCTTTTTCTGCTGGCAGAATGGAAACTGTTACTTAATTTTTGATTTACCTGATAGTCCGTGTTGGTTAACCATCTGCCTTAAAATTCAGTGTCAGTTCATTCTTAGCTGCTTATTCCCAGCCCAATCAATTAACGATAGTAAAAGCTGTTCTGAAGAACAAGTTGCAATAATATGCTTTAGAGTTGTTCTTTTTGCCTCCTGCAGCCCTTTCATTTGCTTACAGAGATGTATGAAATCAGCTGGAAGGACATTAGTGGAATACTCAAGACTGAGAAGCTGTGTGTCTCGTTTCTCAGCTCAGGTTTTTCTCCCAATCAAATTAGGTTGCCAGCTTTTCATGGAGATACCTCATAGATTTATTATTGCTTGTGACAGGAACAGAGAAGGACCACTCATTTATTTGGGGGCCTGAAGTGAGATTTAAGCTGTGTTGGTTGCCTTGACATAGTAGACCCTGGAATAAAATCATAACCTGTGTGTGAGACGGTTATTGGATTTTTCTCTGTGGTTCTTCATTGAGCTGCAGTGCTTGCAGTACCTTGAACACAAGCTTGACGGGTTGCTGTCCATTTTGACATTTGTGAAAGGAGATGAAGTTCTGTAGCTTCTCTCCATGTGTGCCTGGGATAAAGCTACAAGTTCTTGTAACGATTTTAAAAATAGTTAAAGGACCCGCTCTCCCTCTTCCCCCGATGTTTTCTTTCAGTTCTCTGAAATGCAGGAATATAAAGAAAGATTATTGTCATTTTATGATAGCTCACAGTTCTGACTTTTTGATGTGTTCTTTTTAATGTACTGGCATGGTTTTACTTGATTCTTTTCATAAAAAAAAAAATTATTGGAATAAAAGTGCTGAAGAATGTGCTGATTCTGAAACCGTAACCCTAAATTACCCATTTGAGAGGGATGACATATCAGAGCTACAGATTTCTCTTTTGTACTATAGCCACTTGCAGCTCCGAGAATACAAGACAACTCAGCAGCTTTTTGCGAGCTGGTGAAGTTTTGTAAGATATTGTATTCGTGTACAAACTCTTGGGTACAAAATATCTATGAATTGTGCATTCATTGTGTCTTTTGTTTGCTTAGATGACAGTTTATATAGCTCTAGTGAACACTGGTACCACCTCTGAGTTTATTCTCTTGTGTACCCTGACAATATTTCTTTGTGAATTACTCGTTAATCTTTTCAGAACACGGTATTTTAGGTGGACCTTTTGAACAACCTTGTAGGCCAAATTCCAGCTACTGGTTTTAGTGGAATCAT
>NW_010104432.1:10825-20390 GCF_000699245.1 Pterocles gutturalis | reverse complement strand
ATCCCCTACACAATGAGCGTGAATCACAGATGCAGATTTTGTACCACAAAGACAAGAAATTAAACCATTGTGCTTTAATAATACAATAATGATGTATTTTTTTTTCAGTCTCTGACATACACATTCAAGCAGGCGAATTACGTGGATGTGGATACCAGCCAGGCTTGAACTTTGCCTGCTCTTGGTAATTTAGATTCTTCAAGCAATGTTCTAGGGTGGTAATGAAATTCTAGCCTCAGTGACACCTTGAAGTGCATTAAAAATCACTTGGTAGAGAGGAAAACAGAAGCAAGGACAGGGAAAACAGATTTTTTGTAGATTAGGTAATAATTTTGTTAGCAGAGTTGTGTGGGAGCCCAGGATGAACAAATTAAGGCTGCTGCAGGTGAAGACTGAGATGTTCTATTGAGAGATAGGGTAGATCTGCTTAGAACAGGAGAAGGCCATGAACATTGCAGCTGCACTGGATTTGGCAGGTGATGTAGCTCAGGGCAGCTCCTCCGGTATCTCAGCAGACAGAGCCAAAGGCTCATCAGCACTCCAGGCTCTTTAGTTTGCTGGACTTGAAATTTATTTTCACCTTGTGGAAAATATATACATGTGTTCTTAGCCTCATGTGATCTTCTTTTAAAGGTGATATCATGATCTCACAGAGAACAGAGATTAGATTAAAAGTAAGATGAAAAATAGCAAAATCTTGTGAAGTGTCTTTTTGAAAGTTCCACAGAAAAAGGCCATGAACCGGGAATTCCCCAGGCAGGAGGAAATTCTGCTGCTGAACGGTGAGGCAGAGACAGATAATGGGGAAGCTGATTTGGCATTTCTTCTTCAGAACTGCATTTTAGGCATCTAGTAACGAGAAAAAGAAAGAAAATAGGATGAGAGCACTAATTTTCAGTGCAGTACTCTGAAGCCCCTGCATTCTAACCAGAAGCAGCATTGAAGATGCCATGCAGTTACGTTTTGAAAAGCAGGGTCCCCCTCACCTACCAGCAACTGAGTATTTGAAAGTATAAGATATTTACATTTTACCATTCTAATTAAGTTAACTTGTTCTGGAACAAATCTTCCCCTGGTCTGAATTCCCCAATTTGGTGTTTAATATTGTACATGGCCTTGAGATTACAGGTATCGCCATTCTGGTATGCTATCTGAGGAAGCAAAGCTAATATTACTGAGCAATTGTAGCTGAGAAAGTAGAGAGAAAATAAAGATGCAGTGTGATTAGACTGGTAAGCACAGTTTGATTGAGATGTGGTGTGCTGAAAAAGCATGTGAGACACAGAAAGAGGAGAAGAGTGTGGAAGACTAGTTTGCTTGAAGTTTATACAGAAAAAATCATACTAAACTTTGTTTAGTTTTTATTGTCTTTTAAATAGTCAAATTGGGTTGATAGAGGTCAAAGTCATAAACACATTAAATGTAGAGAAAATAGAAGGTCTGAAGAAGGTATGGGCTAGCACAAAGAACCAGTAGAGAAGAACTGTAACAGTTTTAATATGGCACACTGAACATCACTGTGCACATTAAAATAATTCATTTCTGCTGTCTTTCTACTGGGCACGGGTCACTGTGTATTGGGGTTTTTTTTGGTAGGCTTGCACACATTGCAGACAGCCTGCTCGGATCTTTGAAAGGCAGAGCACTAGTCCTTATGTTAGAGAAAAGAAGGAGCTTTGTCTAGGAGCAGCCATCTTGCAAAAACTGTACAAGAACATGGGTGAGCCTTGGCATTTCTGTTCCATGGTACCGTCTTGCCCCAGTCAGTCTGAAAACTTGGTTTGTCTCTAGAGTGAATGTTGGAAAGCAATGAGTTTTGGTGGTGGTAATTTGTAAAAGTTAATTTCCCATTATTGCCCACAGGTCTGCAGAAAAATGGTAATGAGTAGGTTGGCAATTAAACATATTAAACTATCCTTAGGTGAGGAAACAGTGCCGTCTGTGTGTGGGGCATAGATCCTTATGAACCTTTCTCTGCTTACCGCAGCCAATGTTTATATTGTTTGCAAAACACTCTTTGGGTTCAATACATTAAAGAAACAAAGTGTATGTTATTACTAGAAATATTTGTCCTAGATGTCTGTGAGTAACCTGATTATTTAACAGTGTGTTGTTTAATGGTATTCCGTTAGAAGGCCTCTCTTTTAAGCAGTTTTTAAAAATCATACTTTTTCTTAGTGAATTTCAGTTTTCAAGACTGAGCTAGAAGAGGACTGTAGAGTGATGAGGCAGGTAGCTTTCATTCCTGTCTTCTTCTGACACCATGTCTACCTTACAGCTTCTGACAACAGAGCGGTAAAGGAACATGTGCTTGATAGTAGGAAAAGTTGAAAAGAAAAAGACAAATGGCAGTGTGATGCCTAGAGGAGAGAAATGCAAACTGAATTTCTGATGAATTGTGTGTACAAGTGGTAGGCATATTTTGGCCCTTTTCTTTGTATTTTGCTGTAGTTTTATTCACTTTATCTACACTGTACTTAGGTACTAACTATAATTCATAGGTAAGATGTGTTGTAGTGAAAGGTAAGCCCGAAGCAGTTAATACCTTTTTCTGGGAAAAAAAGTTCTAAATCTTGGTGGCTGGAACCAAAGTGGGGTATCTGAGAGGTTGGTCGGCAGCTGTGGCACATGGAATAACACCAGCCATTGTTCTTTGTCCTGGAGCTGTATGTGTGGGTTTGTTTGCTTAACCATGGGGTGGGCACGGCGTGGGTCATGGAGCAAATCGATGCCTCTGAATGTAGGTCCTGCCGTGAATCCAAGCTGGAGAAATCCTGATGCTTGGTGTTTTGAAAGTAGGAAAGTAAGATGCTAATAAAGTTCTCTTATTTATTCCAGAATGAAGGAAAAAAATCAAAATAATAATAATAATAAAAGTTAGACCAGAGTTCATGATATTTTATTGTCTCTGCAACTGGTCTTCTATTTTGCTGAATGCTGTTAGAGCGTTACTTACGGCAGAGGGAATATCCCTGAAGAGTTTTTCACAGTTCATGTGTCAGACAGGAATGCAAAGGATCAATTTACAGCCACAGACAAAGATCTGAAAACGTCCAGGGGGACCTGGGAGAATGCTTCTCACCCCAAATAGTTTCACTGATTTAACTGATTCCACTCGTCTGACTGCAGCGTGTTTTCAGCTAACCCAGAGTTAATTTCTGAGTGGCAGCAATAAAAACATTGTATGTAGACTGCAGTGAGAGCTGGTGTAGGAACAGTAAACACAGTGTTACCTCCTTCAGCCTTAGCTGTTGTAAAATGAAGGAGAATTTCAGTACGTTTTGGAAAGCTCACGAGTGCAAAGCTGTCTTCCGGGGAGAAACCCGCTGGTGCTCTGCAACCCTGTTCCCTTGAGTAACTTGCTTAGTTTAGCAGATCATCCTTTACTACTCAGTTGCAGCAGTCACCAAAAGCCAGGCGTGGATTTGAGGAGCTGTGTTTAAAAGCGTTGGCTGGATGAGATGGTTGCAACAGTCTACAAGCTCAGCAAAGCCCTTGGAAGTAGTTCACTGGTTGGGTTTGGCCAGCATTTGGGGGTTGGTTGTGCTTCACCTGAAAGCTGGTGGTCGGAGGTAATTTGCTTGCTTCTTAGATGCATTTGTTTTATTGTAATTTAAAGTTTCCTGGTAAACTTTAGACAAAACCAGAGGACATATTAATCTGTTTAGGAGACACAGTTTTGAAATTAACCTTTCTTCTTTTTATAGAATTTGCAATATGATCTGTACAGTTAGACCTTAATCTTCGAAAAACGTATGTATGTATTCAGTGAGGAATGGCATAGGAGTTTCGCTGAGTTGTCTGGAAATGTTTGTCTGGAAAAGCACACATACAGTTCATCTTTTTTTTTGACTCTTACAAATGTTTGTTGTTTTTTAAGACTGAAGAAAAAAAAGCAAAGATTCAATTTTTATTGTGACTGCTAGCCCAAGATGAAGTTGATCACACAAATTAAAGACATGGAAAGTGTAACCAGCATTTAGGATTTAGGGAAAAAAAAAAGCAGGTGCACTCAACTTGAAACCAATGCTTAGTACACTCCGGGCTGCTGAACTGCCTGCCTGTGCCTCTGACTAGGAGAGAGGCGTGTTTTATTTCCCCTGCTTATTCATTTTCTGAGTCATTCATCTTGTGCTATAGCTATTGAAGACTGTAACAGAGTCTGGGAAGCGCTTGGCTTTTGAGTGCTGCCTCCTGATTGGGCTGGGGAATGCTGCTGTTCGGGAATAATGTGTGAATACCATCTGCTCCAAGGAGCTGGGAGTCTCCGTGAATTTTGCTTGGAGAGGCACCTTTAGCCAGGACTACAGGCAAAGGGAGCAAGCTTGCTTTTCCTGTTTCTTACCCAAACTTTTAGTTGTTGTTGGATTTCCTTTCTGTTTCCCGGTTGAACTTTTTTGTGCTTTGCTCAAGGGCTGAGGTGCTTCTCCTGTGGGTTTTGGGGTTGTTGTTTCCTTTATTTTTTTCCTGCATGGGATTTCTGCTGGGGTTCAGCATGCACACGAAAGGGGGAAATAAATCAGCAAGTTTTGCAGCTGTTTATTGCAGCACAACAGTTAACATGGAACGTCTGAGTTGCTTTGAGAAACTGCTTCCAAAAATTTGACCTGCTCGTAAAAAGGTAAGCAGTTAAGGACTTCTGAATTCCAGGGACTGACTTCTTACTTGCATAGAGGTTTTGTTTCGTTAGGAATGAATGTCTCTCATTTGAAATGTACAGTTCCCTTGCAATGCCTGAGATCAAAGGCTGTGTTTTGTCTCAGAATTTCTTTAATGACCCCAAAGAAATGAGCAGAGTTGGGACGATGATTGTCCTTTTGCTCTTTTGTATAGAAATCATTTTACAATAGGTCTTAACACAAACTTTCTGCAGTGCAAATGTAATTTTAATTCAAGACAGCATATATTTTTCAGTTTGCATCTTTATGAAGAGAACTCTCTCAGCTCTAGTTTTCCTGATTATGGAATCTCTTTTTCAGACTGTTATCTCAGACGAAACACAGCTATTTTTCAGCAGTCCGGATTTGCAGTCAAATGGTGCATTCCACTTCAAGAAGACAAGATGTAGTTTGTGAGCCCATTAAATCCTGCTCACTAATGACCTGCTGGTGTAGACTCAATCACTAGAGAGAAAGCTGCAGCCATTCCTTTAACCTCAAAACAACAGGCCTGACACCAACAGGATTGATGGCCACCACTCTCTCCCATTACTGTTACTACACACTTAACTTTTTAATGTTACCGTTTTAAAACGTAGTTACATTTTTTTTTTTTCTAAAGGTTACATTTCAGTCAGGCACTTCTATCTACACAAGGCAAAGTTAGCTAAGGGAGGATGTGAAATATTGATGTTTTACAAAATCTTAGTCTTCCTTCCAGGGAGTCAATTTGCTGCTGTCTGTTCCAAGGAGAATTCTGCAAAGCATATTTCTAAGACTTTGTTTGCTGAAGGCTTCACTGTAATTTATTTTTGACAAATACCTGGTTTTTAGCTTCTTCTTTTGTGTTGGTGTGCTAATTGTAATTGTGTAGTAGGTGTGGAGTTGCATATGTATTCTAAGAGAAATGTTTAGTACTTGTAAATAAGAGAACAATGGATTTATGTAACTGATACTCATCTAACCTAAACTTTCAATTTTGAATAAACAAGAGAAGATCTTCCATCCAGTATGCTTTCTTACACTCAGGCCTTTCGAGCTAATGTTCTCGTAATACAGAAAAGGGCCATTACTGTCTGCAGTTTCCCTAAGAAAAAAAGATTAACAAACATCTTTGTACTTAGTCATTTTTTATGGCAAAATGCCAGATCATCAAAAGCAACTCTTTTAATGAGAAAAAAACTTCCTCTGCTGAAGCCTGAATCAGGAGAACTGTTGCAAGCAGAGATGGAATGCCTGGCTCACACCGAGGTGCAACACCGTGCAGTGCATTGGCTGCTGGTCACCGTGCTTGCTTAGAATACAGGATACACAGACTAAGGTCTCACTGTGCCTGGTGCTAGCCAAGTGTCTGTCTCTCCTTTTATGTATGTTAAAAACCTTGGAAGGTCATGCATGTGCCAGTACAAATGGGTTTTCCCAGTAATCATCACATTTCTGGGGACAGAAAAACTATTTCTCATTCATTGCTGCTGATAAGAATAATAAATGCTCACTAGGTCTTTTTTTGGTGGAATTAGATTGTCAATCGCAGATTTCCCAGGTGCCCTTTTTGCATCTGTCATTGGGCCAGACATCTTGATTACGATGAAGTAGCATGAGGAATAAAATTCTGACCTTCAGACTCCAGAGGTGAAGATCACTTCCACTCCAGACATAGCAGAAGGGTTTTAGCCATTGGCAGCAGTGATCGAGTATCAGCAATAACCGATAGTATACGGGACAGTGGAGTCGGAGCTTTTGAATTCAGTGGTATGTACATATGCACACTCAAGTCAAACACCAGCTGATCCTAAAAGTGTGTTTATTTTTTGCTCAGAGTGGACAGGATTTTTATATTTCCCCTTCATCAGTGGTTACTTGGCTCAGTGGTCTAACTGTGATCTATGTTTTTGCATGGGTAAAGTTTCCTGTTTAGGGACTTAAAGTGCAATCCTTCTGTTGAGGGTTACTGCTAGATCCCTCAGCAAAGCTCTCCAGAACTTAGTACTGGTTAAGATTTTGCTTTCATGTGATCCTGTGTAGCTGCAAAGCACTTTCAGTTTGCCCCCCTGTTGCCCATATGCTGGTATGATCATCAATACTGCGATGCTTAAATGCTTTTCACTCTCTAGTTCAGCTTTCTCCATGCCAGTTGAGGTGTGTTGCTATTTTCCTATTCTTATAAAGAGGAGCTGAAAGAGGGGTGGCTTGTTCAGGGCCACGCACAGGAAGCTTTTATCACTGGATTGTGGTTGGATTGGATCTTCTGTGTTCCTGGTTAGCTGCTTGCCATTCTTCTTGCCCATGGTCTTCCTCCTTGCCCATTTCCCTTTCTTCGCTCTTCTCACTGGAGGACATTTGTCATTTTGCTGTGGAAAACGTCATCCACCTGACATGTCTGGACAAATCTGGAAAATCTCAATGCTGGATTTTTTCTTTTTTTTTTTCAGCAGACCAGGGTATTTGTTTCCTTGAAGATGAGGATTGTCATGTTCACTATAGGAAGAAGTATTTTCTTGCTGAAGTGGCAGCTCTAACAAAGTGAAAACAGTGTTGTGCATTTCCAGCTTAATTTCAGGAACCCGCATAGATTTCTTTTCTCTTCTCCACCACAACTCCTTTGCCTGACTTCGTTGCCAGACTTTCTCTGGCAGTTCAATCCCACTTAATTCCCCACCAAAAAGTGGCTCCCTCTGCCTTGCTGGTGCCTGGAGTCTCAATTAGTACATTTTCAGTGAGCTTCAGCTTACGACAAATCTGACCTACCTGGAAGATAGGCTTCCAGTCTGCCGACGTGAACCAGAGGGATGAAGCACTACCATTGGCATTAAAGTACTTTGCATGTATCTGTGATAACTATTTCTATCTTTTATATAATCTAGTGTTCCTTTGCCAAGGAGGAAAATGTAATAGGAACTATTTTTGTGTTCTGGGGAGTGTTTTTGCTGGCTCGGAGCTCCTCTGAATAGATGCCGCCTCCTGCTATGATGTCATTGCTTCTGGTGCTTGCCAGTATCAAAATTTTTAAAAATCAAGATAAATTCAAGATAAGACAACAAAATCAAGATAAAACCAGGCTATCTTGCCTCCATTTAGGTCAGATGAAGCATAGAAGTGAGTGTTTTAAACAGAAGAGAAGCATTAATGGAGAGGGAAGGACTGCAGAGAAACTGGGACAGTCAAGCCCAGTAGACCAGAGAATTCCTGGTTTCTGGTTCAGACGGTGTGAACCCATTTTGCAGAGCAGCTGTGAAAGTGAAAATCAGCAAATGTAGGTTTGATTTTGAATTTCCTCATGGAAATTTTGAAAGACCTTCTTTCTCTCAAGGTATTTAAGCCCACATCTGTTCTTTCTCAGAGGAGACTCTGCTAACTCCCTTGCTGTGGGGTGGTTTGTCTTTAGTTCCCCACACCCAGGATCCCAAAACTCTTCTGCTGTGACTGGAACAAGGAAGTCTAAAAGGGACAGCCTACCATAATGTTCCCAAATGTTTGTTTCCAGTCTTTCTTGCTGAAGTCCCGTACAGCATCCTTAGCTTCTGATCCTGACCTCAGCAACCTCAAGGCAGGACAAGAACCTCCCTTGTTCTGAGATTGCAATTTTTAGTCAAGAAGCAGAGAACTGAAGGCAAATAATATTGTCAGTGGAAATGAGTCTTGTACTTAACTTCATTCTGCAGTCACATGTCTCACAGACCAAAGATTAAACAGTTTTTGGACAGTGTGGAAGAACTGAATCTCTGGAATAAAGTCAAGGTTTGAAAATAGGTGTGTTGAGAAAGACAAGTGTTTGAAGAGGGTAATGTTTTAAATGTGCATAATACCTTTCACTGAAAAAAGGGGATGTGGTTTAGATGAGGATGGTGTGTGTTTCAAACTGCCGAGTATGAAACGGCTGCTGGGTATGGCTGTAGTTCACAGATTTTCACAGAAGAATTTCCTGATAGTATTAATTGGAGAAATGGTGACAATTATTAATAGGATTAGAAAGAAATGGAGAACACTGATAACATATGCAAGCTTGTGCTTTTAATACAGTCTGTGTGGGTGAGTTTGGGGGAGAGTAAGAGAGAACAAGTCTATTCTTAAAAAAGAAATACTTACAGAAAGATTCATATCTTAGTATGTATGGTTTCCTCAATTTTCTCATAATTTTATCCACATTGCTTTATCTCTAAAAGCAAAGCCCTGTCCTCCACCCCCTATCCCCACTCAGAAGGAGAACTGCTGGTATCAGAAAATGACACTAACTTTCCTCCTGAGAGTGCTGAATAACAGTGTGGCTGCAGACAATGTGGAATAGAGGATGTGCCAACGGCCAGATTTTTCAGGGCAGTGAAGAAGACTTTTTTATGGGTGGAATGAAAAGATGTGTACATTGTAGATACTGTCCAAGCAGGTTCTGGAATCCTTGGTTCACATGCATTTCATCAACCTCCTCTCTGATAACACGAATCATGATCTTGATGGGAGTTAATTACTGTGTTGACGGACCCTTGACACTGATTAAACTGCTAAACACAACACTGTCTAGAAAAACAAAACTGGTCAACGTCTGCAGAGCCCATTGTCAGTCTGTGTTTTTATACACAGTACTAATCTGTGTTATCTTAAAACCTGGAACATTCTTTCCCTGATGAAGGGAACCAGTGTCCCATCACCTCTCTGGGAATGTGTCACCAGCTCATGTAGAGTTACAGGAATGGAGTCTGAGTCTCTTTAATTTACTCTCCAGATGACCAGGGGAGGGGTCATTAACAAGGGGAAGCAGAATCATTCTGTCCTCTATAAATAAATATTCATAGAAATTAAGTTCCTTGGTGAGCCAGCAATTTATGCTTGCATTTTCTCTAGTCTTTTTTATATTACAGTGCTGTTTAACTAAATTAAGAAATTATCTCAGATAATAATGTGCTCTGATTTCT
>NW_010104432.1:0-10794 GCF_000699245.1 Pterocles gutturalis | reverse complement strand
AAAGAGTTTGTGTACAAAGTCTGGTCATGTTTGAGGAAGTGCAGCACATGATTTTACTTGACATACCTCAGGGTGAAGACCTTATGGTTGTAAACTTGCCAACGTTACAGAAATGTGTAAATTATCAAATTCCATGCTCTCCACAGCATAAATGTTGTTGAAAATATTGATCCTTTGTCAGTAAATCATTTCAGTTCAGTCTTAGTGCTCAGTGTCATGTTCCTTGCAAACAGATCCCACATCAAGAAATACTCTTAAATATTTTAAGCTAATTATATATGTACATATTTTGGTGTAGGGTAGAGATTAAATATAAATCAAAAACCAACACAGAGAAACATATTCCCCATTGGGTTATAATTACCTTCCTCCTGCAGTAAAAAACTTGTATCCCAGTAGATGTAACATATGGATATTTTGAAAAGTCTGTAATGTTTAAGGGTTAAGTGTCCATCTCTTACAGATGCTTTGGATATAACCTCTGGAGGCCTAGCCAAGGAACAGTGCTTTCCTCTGTCCTGATTTCTAATGGATTAATCCCAAATTTTCAGCTAGTGAATAGACAGATGTGCACCTTAAGATAAAAGATACTAATTTTTCTGTTTCCGATCTTGCCGTATTTCAGGGAGCATTGAAAACTGTCAACCCGTCACTAGTTGTTTCTTCTTTTACAGCTGGAAGATTTTCTTGGGAGATTTTATCTTGTCCTGTGAATTGCCTGGTGCTTTTAGCATAGCTGCTGCTCGACAGAGTTCTTCCTAAGTAGAACTGGCTTCAATAAATCCTTGTAGCTTTGCAAAGTCTGGGGTTCCAGTCATGGCAATTCAGAAGAGGGAGGGGAAAATAGGAATATGAGAGCTTTGCCAGCTTGGTAAAGAGCAAAGATAATTCTCAAAAGAAGATTGTGGATCTCTTCTCTTTCAGGTTGGATTAATGTTTCATGTATAGAGGTGGAACAAAGTCTTACTGTGGTTGAGAGTGGAAAAAGTCAGTGGATTCAGCTTACTTGTCAAGTGTCTTATAAGTGATCTTATTTTATTAAATCCTTTGGTATGAAACTGTCTTTAAACACCCTTGCTATTACTGCTCCCTAGTGCACAGGGAGTGCCCTCAGATCTATTCCTTTAGGATATTTATTTCTTACGGTAAGTGGGCATCAGTGCTTCACGTTAAAATCAAGTTTGGCTTGAAACTTTACTTTTGCTAATAATAATCTGTGAAGTGTGACGGCAAAATTGTTCTGCAAACCGTCCTGTCCAGAGTAAGCTTGGAAATCTTTTTTCTTTGTCTTTTTTTTTTTTTTTAAATTGCTACTTGCTATCGTAAGCCATACGATGCTTTTGATAACAGTCATCAAATTTTACAGCTATCACTATAATCTCACTGCTGTCAACCATCTGCATCACTCCTCATGTTCTATAGAAACTGAAGAGAAAACAAATACATAGTTAATTTTAGACAGCACATCACTCCTGTTAATGGAGTTTTGTGTGCCAAGTACCATCACTGTGTAATGTCTGTGCAAATAATCTCGTGGAAACCAGAAAGAATTGACATGTGTAGATTCCTTAATGGTTTCAGACCCTTAGGGCTGTGTTACAGGTATCAGGCGTGGGCTGCGAAATGTCATACAGAAGTCTGGACACTGTGTGTTATAACCTCTGACGGGAAGATTTTCATTTCATGGAATCTGAACTGACATCGTCTGAACAAAGCAGCCAGGTGAAGAGCCTACAAGCAGTTCTTGATGATACGCCTGCTGTATACACCTGGTGAAGTTCTGTGAGCTGTGAAGAAAGTGCAGAGCACCCTCTGAACCGCAGGGAAGAGAGAAATAACCGTACTTGATTAATGGGAAACCTGGGCAGAAAAGGTGGAGAAGCGCTACCCTGTAAAACAGTCGGTCAGCATTTATATAAGCCTGTGATACTTTTGCTTTGATTCTAGAAAAGACTGTGGAAGGACAGGTGGAGAGAAGCAATCACACAGGTAATGGGGCAGCCTGCATCCCACAGCCTAATCCTGTCCGTAGGGTGTTTTGTTCTGTGGCTTTGGAGAAGTCCTTCCCTCCTCCTCACTCCTCACCCCCCATCTGTAAATAAAAGTTGCCAGATGTTGCACCTTATACAAGATTTCCTGTATTTCACCTGCAAATCCTGTGATTTGTTTAAAACCTGTGAAATATTACCTTTCCTGAGCTTCCCTGATACTTTAGGACAGAGCCTGAGTTGAAATATGGGAAATGACCCCCAGGCAGCTCCCTCCCTTGCCGTGCTCTCCTGACTTCTGGCTCCTGGGGAGTGTCCTCTGGGTACTGCAGGCTGTGGTCAAAGAAGGTCCCGTGTCATTAGGTGGAAATACAGCTTCTGCAGTTAAACATCTGCCAGCTCTCTGTAAAACAGGGTGGCATACCTGATGCGCAAGATCTTCATTCATAAGAGTTAGTCAGACGTTCTGCTTTTGCATACCACGTGTTATTGGAAGAACCACAAACTTAACGAATAACAGTATTTTATACGTCTACTACCTATTGCTTCCTAGGAGTAGTACCAAGTGCTCAGCAGGTACAGTCTTACACGAATAATGCGCAGGAATTTGCCATGGATTGAAATATATATTAGAGGTAGGCTAAAGCTGAATATTTTTTTTAATTACCCCCCAAAGGACATAAAGTGAAACCTGTATCTCATTGTGGCGTTTAACTGTTTATTTTATAAAAAACACAAAACAAAGGAAGGTTTATTTTTCAGACAGATTAGTGGTAAAATGTAATAGACAGAGGGACTGATTCAGAGTGAGGGCTGTCATCTAGAGAGCAAAATTATGGCCACTTCATTTAAGCTTCATTTGAGTGGTCAGGATTGGGGCTTAAAGGGAGATCTGTGTAGAGCAAAGCCTTGCAGCACTGCACGTAATCATTGTGGAGAGGTGAAAGGGGTCCCACAATCAAAATGACGTGTTTTAGATTTCCTCATCGTAGTGCTTTAACCTTTATATTACTGACACGCAACAACTGATAAGTTAGATTTTAAAAGGAATGTTCACTGAAACGCTGTAATTTTATCTCTCCCCAAATTTTTTCTTCATAGGGAATCCATTTAAAGTTGCACAATAAACCCCTCTTCATCTTCTGAATGTTTCACTGATTAGCATAATTTATAGCTGGTTCTTGTGAATGAAGTGATTGTACCCAGGTGATTGCAAAAAGGTCTGTGGATCTTAGCTTCATAAATATTATTCTGAATCTAACTTTGTTAAAGTAATTTATGTAACACGAGTGAGTGCCGTGCAGAGCTCCTCAAATGCGAAGACCACACACTGTGTAGTCGTTGGAGCCAATCCTCATCTTGGCTTTGCTTTTCTTAGCAAAAAAATTAACTCCACGATTATAAAATTTAGCTAATACTTTACCTCTGCAATCAGAATCTTCTCACATGAGATTGTTCAACCCACGCTCTAAATCCTGCCTTCATTATCTGTCGTACTTTGCCTCAGGGAACTGGAAAACTGACTTTACAGCAGCTCGGCAGACCAAATATGTTCTTACATCGTGAGGTACTGCAGGAAAATATTGGTAGGTAGATAAAGCACCTTTCAGGCTGTCTCTGGCAATTAGAAAAAACCCTTGCTTTTACATAATTGTTTTCATCCACAGCTGGCAAGGCACGCTAGAAAGTGGAAAAGAGTTATTCTCCTAGCAGGCAACGTGGTAACTAAAGGTCAGCAAGATTAATGGTGCTGCCCACGGCCTTACAGGTTATTTGTCAAAGACGCTGGCGAGGTCTCCAGGCTCCCAGCCTTGTGCTCAGGCTGGTCGTGAAATCCAGTGCTCGTGCTGCCAGTGGCCAGGCCAGAAAATTAGTTCTGCTGAGAAAGTCCTGGTCTCAGCACGCAGCTGTTTGCTTGCTGAGTGGTTCCTGTGCTTCTTGGATTTGCCTCTTTCCCATGTTTTCCTTCGACATGAACACAGTGCTGCCAAAAGGGCTGGAGCTTTGCCCGGGAGGTTTTAAACACTCTCGTCATGAACTGGTGGAAACCTTGTCAGTTGTGTTTGTACTTCTCTAAAGGAGTTTTGCGGCTTGTTCCTAGTCCTGCTCATGACAAGGTTATATTGAAGGAGGAGGGGAACGCAGGTAGCCTGCTGTCAGAGCCCTGCCTTGGCTTGTCGGGGGAGTAACACAAATGACACAATGTGAAATTTCCTAGAAACTTGGTGTGATTTCTTCATGTCTTGGAGCAAATTTCTGGAGAACTGCCAAGATTGAAACGTGCACAGCTATCCCCTGTGCAAAAACTTGTATGTTCTAGAAAGATGAGATTCAGGGAGAAGCTGGAATCCTTCTTACTGTAGAACAGGGAAATAAAGGTTTCCAGCTGTTAATAATAACAAGCCTAGGATTTTTGTTGTTCCAGCTGGAGCAGAATTGCCTGGAAGTCCCTGGAGAATTCCAGCCCAGCACTATGCATTTGAAAGATTTGGGTCACAGTCTAAAATATTTCCATTGCTTGAGTGAATCTCCAAAACGGAACTATTTTTTTATCATAATCCAGTCTGAGATATGAAATCAGCAGTGCTGTTGGCCATCAGTTTGTGTATTTTGGTAGGATTATCGTGACTGGAAGGTAGCTGTAGTCTGCAGGTCACGAACACCCACTTTGGAATAGAAGAGACCTGGAAGAAACCTCCGTGTGGTGCAGCTGACTTCAGAGAAATAACTAGCAATGCATTTGAGGTTCCCTTGTAGGCAGAAAAAAGGGGAAAAAAAGCCAGAAGCCAGCATGGTGCACTGGCTGGGCACATTTTCAAGGCCTCTTTTCTGTTGAGTAATTAATTCTGTGTTATATTAGTAATGAAAGCAGGAGCTGTTTTGTACAATGCTGGAGCAGTAAAGGGTGACTCAGCAGAAAGGGAAACTCTGGTGTTGCATTACTTTTGCAATTTATCACCTGCCCGTAATGCTTGTTCAGTGTCTAATACGAGTTTATCGGTACTCAGACCAATTATATTGTAAATTCACTTAATAATTACCTCTCAGTGACAGGTAACTCCAAACAACTGATTGATTGTTTTATAAACAACTGGAAGAGTCTCTAGTGTGACATCTCTTCTTTGAGGCAGTCGAAATGCAAGCTGGTTTTTGGTGATCTGTTTTGGGTAAAGTGATTTTATTGAATAAATATAAGGATTAGGGCTTGAATGCTTTTACAGAATTGTAATGATTCCAGCTCTTTTAGTTTTGATTTGGTGGATGACAAATCCATTCTATTTTGTCTTCAGTTAAGGAAACTCAGGATTCTAAATTATATCAATGTACAGCTTTAAAATGGGTCACAACTATTGGCAGAATAATTGGTAGAAATGACAGCTCTGTAACCTGCGTACTCCTTAATGTACCTTCCCGAAGCTGCTTTCAGGAAATGGTAGTAAAAGACACAGCTGTCCCAGTTCTGCATTTTTGTATTTTCCATCTTGGAATCCCAATAACACTGAATTCCTGGTGGAGCGAATCTAAGAGCTATGCCGAGCTTGCCAGCACTGCTTCCCAGGTAGCTTTTATCTCCTGAATCTTGTTTTCTGCTTCCACAGGTGCAGGCACCACGTTAACCTGTGGAGTGCCTGCAGCTGGCCCCCCGGGCTCCAAACATGGCTCTAATTGATTATCTGAAATGTGCAGCTCTGAGGGTCCTGCAGTTCCTGCTCAAGCTCTGCTAAGTTACTGCAACAGCTTTAGGGAGCAGAGTTTTACTGACTGCAGCAAATAAATTTGCTGTGCTTTATGGAGCACGGAAAAGCTTGTTTTCTGAATTTTAATCGTCGCAATAAATTGTGTTAAGATTGTGTTCTATTAGACTCTAGGAAAGTAATGACAGCAATTCAGATATGGGCGTTATTGGGAAGGTGTGATGCTAACAATGCAGTTAGAAAAAAGTTTTCAAAATTTTGCTGAGGCAATAGTGAGGACAATAAGGATTGTAGAGATAGAGAGTGCAGCTACCCAGGAATCCTGTTTCCATCTTGCTTTTTAGCTACAGGGATTCTCTTGTCCCACTGGGGACTAACTGATGATGATTTTCAGGTTGCACATCACAGAGGTGAGGGAACATTTGTAATGGTGATCAGATAGCTCAGATACAGAGATTGTGACAAGGACATTGTCTTGTCAAACTACAGCTCTGGATCATTTCAGACAAAAGCAGGAATTACAGCCACTGAAGTTAGCACTTGCATCCTTAGAAAGCTTCTTTGCTGGATATGATGTATAGTCACTTTAATGGAGTCAGAAAAGTAATAAAGGACTATGATGATACTGTGTGCACGATACTCTGGTTATAATGTTATTTTCTACCATTGCAATGCCATCATAGCTTGTGTGTGCAGTTACCGATACAGGCATTGGTGGCGGTGTGTATGTCTGTGCTCACATATAGATAGATAAAGACCAAAGTTAATGCAGAAGAGTTTGCAGAGAGAGATTGTATTGAATTGGGAAGTGCAGTAGGATGGATGGAGTGTCCTCTGATACCAATAAATTAATCAGACCAGCAATATCAACAAAAACTTTTTGATTCCATGACTTGAGAGTTTGGTGCTAGCGATCACAGCAAACTTTGCTTTTCACCTCTTCTTGCCCCCGGAATAAGGGGAGGAACACTTGTTCTTTTCCTTGAGGGAGTGGTTGTGCACCTTGGGGTCCACGTGTGTGCAGTGCTTGGTGCTCAGCCTTGCCAAGGCGTGTCGTTTGGATAGCTTTCAGATCTCTATTTGCAAGATTAGAATGTTTTCAGAAAGATATGGCAGGTTGAAGCCTCTTCATTGCTGTACCTCAAAACGTTATGTTGGAAAGCTGTAACGATTGATGAGCACTTCTCATTGCGATTACGGATGAGGAACAGCAACCAACAAGTCATGCCACGCTGGGGTATGAATTACTGAGATGCTCTCTGTAGTCTGGCCAGCAAATCATTAAATGAGGCGAAGATGAGCAAGGGGCTGCCTGGGTGTTCTCGCCTCAGCACAGCACCGACTAAGCTGCCGTCTGTCAAAATCCATCCCCGCTCTGGGAACTGAAACAGCAGAGACACGAGGCCTGGCTGTAGCTGCATAAAAGCCACATCATGGCTGCAATTTAGGGGGCTATGCCTAGAGCAGTTCTTTGAATCGCTGACCCTGGCAGCTCAAAGGGAAGAAGACGGGGAGGCCATACTTCGCTGTGTAAAACTTTTCTCCTGGCTTTCCTGTGAACTGGGGGATCTGGCCTGCAGTGAAGCCAATGGATGGGAGTTTATGCACTGTGTGTGTTGTGATGGGATTTTACAACACGGATCTTGGCAGATGTATTTAATGTCTGACAATTAAAATAGCTTGGCTGCCAAACACACCGAATATTGACAGCTTTTTATAAGATCCTGTGAATTCCTGACCTAGATATTGATTGGAGGAGGGAATTCTAGAAGAGGAGGGAAGCACGAAGCAAGCGTAGAAGGCTGGACTCATCACTTCTTACCCATTTCCCTTATTTCTTCTGAGTAGTAAGAATCTAAAACATGAAAAATGGCATTCATGAGATTATTTAGGATGATTGTGAAGTCAACTCACTCTTAAAGTTGTTCCAATTTCAGTCTTTGTATAATTTACCTTATGCTTGGGGTACTGAATAATGACAAATCTAAACAAACAGAGCACTGAGCCTCAATCCCACATGCAAATCTGTGCACATGTGCTGCAAACAAGATAGCACCCATGGACAGATTTGTTTGTGTTGCCACGTGAGCCAAATGCTGTGGTTTTGCTTCTTTTAATTGTTCAGTCCTGAAAGAATTTACCGTGAAACCCCACCAGGCAGAGATAAGACTAAAAACCTTGTAATCTACAACTGTACAGGAGGGTCAGTTTATGGCCTGAGTGTGCTGGAGAATTCAGATGAGGAGAGAATCTTCCCTAGTGAAATGGGATGAAAACCTGCGTTATTTTAGTGCTTTGCAGCATCTAAACTGTTTCTGTTTATGATGAATCTAAAGCTTGGGAAAAAACAAATGACTAGATCTAATCCAGATTTGCTATACTGATGATTTTTTTTTTCATTCTCAAATTAATTCAGGTTGTCAGATTAATTCAGTCCCAACATGGTTAGGGCAAGACAAATTAATTAGCTTACGCTCCATGAGTTCTGTGGGTTTGTCTCAGTGTACTTTGCGTGAGGACAGGCAGGGCACTGCCTCCAGCTGATTAGCCGCTAATAGGGGAAGGGTCCCTTTTGCTTCCCACCCGCTGTAATGCCACCCCCAGCCAAGCGAGAAGATTGTCAGTGAAAATATTTGAATGCTCTTACAGTTTGGAACAGAAAACAACATTCCTAGTGCAGTTACAATTATTGAACTATTATGTATTCTCCTGAGACAGCTCAGGAATCACAAGTAATGCTTTAAAAAAAAATAGAATGCTTAGTTGTAGAAAAAATGGCCCGGTCTGGTCTCATAAAAACAACCAGCCAATTTAAAAAAAAAATGTTGGGTTCCACAGTGTCTGGAACTCTTACATGTTGTAACCTTGTTACATGTAAGATGGTTCTGGTAAATGGGTTTTCTGTAAGGGAATCCCCTGACATTCTTACTTGGAAGATTACCTCTCTACCGCTATTATATACAGATTCTCCATCAGATTGAGAGTAAAGTCTCTCTCACCTCCTTTAAAAATATCACAAAAAATGTTGGGTTCCACAGTGTCTGGAACTCTTACATGTTGTAACCTTGTTACATGTAAGATGGTTCTGGTAAATGGGTTTTCTGTAAGGGAATCCCCTGACATTCTTACTTGGAAGATTACCTCTCTACCGCTATTATATACAGATTCTCCATCAGATTGAGAGTAAAGTCCCTCTCACCTCCTTTAAAAATATCACCAAACAAAGAGAAGACAACACTTAATTATTTTTTTTCAGAAGGAAAAGAAACTCATGTCTTGGGAAGAAGGGAAATCAAATAAAAAATTTAATGCTAGAGAAGAAAGGCAAGAAATGCAGCTGCCATGGAAACCAGAGCATAAGTAGAAACTTTCCAGCAAAGAGTAGAAACTAAAAATGAAAAACTGGAGTGGAGAGACTTGGCAGATAGCCAGCAGCTTCCCCCACCTTCTTTTCTTCTGGTAACTGGGTGAGATTTTCTTAGTCATCTTGGCCACATCCTGGAATTCGGCGAGTGAAGCTGGGCCGGTGGGTCTGTGTACTCCACAGGGGCAAGTGAGCGGCAACAGTGCTTGAGATCAGGCAGGCTGTGCCAAAAACACATTCTGTATGATTCAGCTTGGTGCCACTTCCACTGGAGAAGGGGAAAATTGTCTGGGAATGGACATAACCTCACAGTGGGTTTGGGAGGTAATGTAGGGAAGGGAAGCTGCTTCGTCTAATGGTTGCAAAGCACTGCACAAGTCCTTCTGCATCCTCACCTTGTTCAAAGCAATGATCTGCACGACTCTTGGTGAGCTGGAATCCTTCTCTGACCCCTTTTTTCAGATGCCTGAAAGTCTGCTCCAGATCTCTGGGCCTCTGCTCTCATCTCAGGGTCACACACTGCTCCGTGCCAAGGGTCTGCCTTCGGCATTGGAGTCCTTTCACGTGGGGTTATTAATTGCATCCGATGTATTTCTGGAAGTGTATTTCAGACACTGAGTTCTATCTCGGGCTCTGGGGTTGGTTGCTGCTGGCACATTAAGGCAGTTGTATGCAGTAAAGTCACACAGTCACTGGATTAGCAATTATTAGCTCCACATATGCTTTTTAGCATGCTGTGGAAAAAAGCAGGGTGGGAGAGCTGGGAAAGTTCCCAGGCAGTGCTGTAAAACCTTCGTTACGGCCAGGAACTGATTGGGGTGAAAGATTTTGAGCATACCTAGGACTATGTGCTGTTACAGATGGAAGTAATGAAACCTGTAGCATTTAGATTTCATTTAGTCATATTCTTGAAATTAAGCACACGTGTCAGGGTTTTGCTAATTTGACCTCGGGCTGCTCAGCGTCTCACATAATTGACTCCTTTTCCATGAACAAAATAGCAAATGCAGCACAAGCCAAAAAAACCCAAAAAACAAACCAGCTTTACCTCTTTGTACTGGAGCCCAGAGAGTGTTCCCCCAGGTACAGCCCCATGAGTTACAGACCCGCCAGTCTCTCAGGTTATCTCTAACAGTCACAACAAGGCCCGTGGGTTTTCACTCTGCTGCTTTGCAGCGACTGTCCTGCAGGACTGTACGGTGACTGTCCCACCTGCACTATGGCTTTGCCTCACGTATGTCTCATTTAAATATTATTCCAAAGCAGGAGGGTTTGTGTGGCTTATTTGGACGTGTTGAAGCCTTGAATAACTCACTGGATACTTCACTGGAGTTTCTGACCAAGTGCAATGGATTGAATTTTTCAATGTTCCTTAGCATCTGTGGATGAAGATGACTGTACACAGCAATTGCAGAGTGTGACCTTTTATTTATTTTCCTAAGCTACTTTTAATGCCCAAGGCAGGGTTTGTTCAGCTAAAGTGACAAGTTGGAGGGGCCTGGCCGTGGCATTTCCGTTCCTGGTTTCTTGGGAGGAAAAAAAGAAAAACAAAGTTCTCTAAGCTCTGCAAAAATGATTTTTTAAAGAGGAAAACAGACCTCGGGAGGAAACGCAACCACACGTGTACGTGGTTCAGGTGGGTTCTGGGGCCCGATTTCCACGGCAAGGATTCTCCCGGGAAAACCCCACGTGTCCCGCAGCCGGAGCCGCTGCCGTCCGTCCTGCAGGGGGCAGCAGCGCCGTGCCG
>NW_010104431.1:0-29707 GCF_000699245.1 Pterocles gutturalis | reverse complement strand
CCCGAGCCAAGGGCTAACCCACCACAATCGACTAGTTCTGAATGAAGATACTTTTTAAAATCAAACCCCAAGTTCAGATTAAATTGTTTCGTGTCCATCCACTCTTGGCTGGTTTCTAGTTTTGTATTGCAGACCTGTGTGTTAATGAAGTGTTACTCTGGCTAGCTGTGTGGGCAAGTGCAATAACAGGTACTCATTTTCTGGTGAAAATAAATTATATTTGGATTCTGGCCATGCAACACTGATATGCTGCTGAATTCAATATGTGGAATATACCTGCTGTCTATGCATCAAAATGAATTAGACAGTATTGGTAGAGGTTTTAGATTTTTTTTAGAATTTGTGGACCACCTAAAAATATCCCAACATGAGTGGAGACCACTGAGTAATGAGTGACTTTAAATCATACTCACAACAGACTTTTATTTTCTTAGTTTCCAAGTAGCAGCATGCTGATGTTATGCTACCTGGGGGACCAGTGATTTTCAGTATTGCTCTTTTGCTTTACCAGCTTCCATTTCCCAAAACACACTGTTAATCATGGGTTTTTTTGTTAGCAATAATCTGAAGCTTTTTGATGACTCTTTATAATGATCTAAATCTTCAGGCATTGTTTTTTTGCAACCTAATCACCAACGAGACAACTAGCTCCTTTTACATGGAAATGCATGAGAGGCACAGTCTCATTATTTCTTACTGCTTTAAACAATTCTTTCTGTAACTTGAATGAATTGCCTTTTAAATGCTGTTTTTCACACCTCATCTCCCTTGAGGTAAGATAATGCCGGCATTATGCCTATTCCTAAACTGGGTTTTGTATCAGTGTAGTAGTTTGCCTACAGCTATTGATTTTTCTGTCTTTCTTTCCCTCCCTTCCTCCTTTATTCTCCTCGCCCTCCCCTCCACCCCACTATCACACGTATGGCAATAGATGCTAGATCACTGAAAAACAGAGCAATGTGTTCTACAGCCAGCAGTGTTTCAAATCATTTATTAAGCATGTGGTTTTGCAGAACTGGCATTTGTTTCTGGAAGGACCTAAATGAGTAGTAGCAGAGAGCTGTGTTTCAAAGGCTGAGTGGTGAGGTTTCTTAGTACCTGGTATTTTCAGAGAAGAAAAAAAGCCACACTTGCAAGCTGTAGCAGTCTTTTCATTTAGGTAAAAACAAAATAAAACTTATTTTTCCCTACCAAAAGGCTGGTCACTTCCCAGCTGACCTTGCTAGATTCTGGATGTGGGATCCTGCTGCCATTCCTTCTGGTCTCCTCATGCAAGAGCTCTGTGGAGGTGAGTGGTGAGACCTCATCCTGTTTCAATAAACCCATGCTCCAGCGCGTGGGCGTGAAACCTGGCTCCCTTAGGGTCAGTGGCAAAGTTCCCAATGATTTCAGTATGGCCAGGATTTCTTGTTTCAGTAGACCTGTGAGTCACCTGCCACCCTGTTCTCCCTTACCAGTGTCTGTCATGTCCCTCCTGCAGTCTTCTATGCAAGTTTGGTTTTTGAATGAGTTCTCACTGCAGTGCCAACTTGGGCTGTATTTTTTTTTTCCTCTGTGAAATGCACTTTGCCTAAAAGAAAACGCAGCACTATGTTGTGTTTCCTGTTCTACACATTACCAAACAACAGTCACTTCTCTCTGAAATATCTCTTCTTAATCTGATCCAAACTGAGATGAAATAAAAGTGCATCTTGCTTGTTCAATAGGTAGCACTCTGTGCATCCATTATTTTAAAACTTGCAAGACTTTAAGTTACAGGCGTCTCTTACTTACCAGAAATTCCCATCTAGAACACAGACGTAGCAGCTGTTTATTGCCTCACCTGCTGTTGGTGCTGGTTTATTGTAAAGCTGGATGTGGTTGTAATGGAGATGGAGGTCAGTAAGAATTGGTGCGTTATTGTAATAGCAACTGCAAGTTAAATGTGCATTTCATTTAGGAGATTTTTGTTTGTGTTATGCTGTGTTTTTGTGTATGTATGTAGATTCGGTGCTGGGTTTACAAAAGAAGATTATTTAAGTGCTTTTTAGGAACCCTACAAATGAAAGAAGGCAGATTGGTGACAGGTATTGCTGACAAGGACGGCATAATTATACAAATAACTTACAATACTTAAACAAATAATACTTAGTGCCAAAGGGGAGTTATATATATATACAATTTTATTCCTTCCATTCTCCTTACAAAGGAAGGCTTTGGTTTGGGATGTAGCTTTGCATACCACCTCACTGCAATAGAAAAAGTGATATGGTTCAAGTAAACCACAAAACAATTCATTTCCAAACCCAATGTATTTGTATTTTTCTGCACTTCTTTTGTTTCACGCTGATAATGAGCGTTTCTTTTTACTGTAATCAGTATGGTGCAGGGTTCTGTTGGTTAGAATGATGAATGAGCATTTCTTGTGTTTTGCCAATGTAAAACTTGAGCAGTGGTTGGGATGATAGTATTTGTTCTTCCTGCAGCAGCAGAGGAGTCATGCAGCAGTTGAATTGCTGGAGAAAGCCTTTCCTACTTGTTAAAGTTACTCTTCAGCTCCTGTTACCAGTCTGTTGGGAAACAGGAGTAAATGTGATGCAGGGTAACAGAGGTCAGGCTTCCTGGTTTTTGTTTTTCCCTGTAGGAAAAACTAGTGTCGCCAACGGAAAAGGCTGAATGCCAGCTGGAATCATCCTCATAAAATGAATATGCTTCTCGTGAAAATCAATCTGTGCTCAACATGAAGTAGCGTGCTTTATGCTCCGCTGTAATGCTGCCATAAGATTCCTTGAAGGACGTTTATAAATCTTCTAAAGCCACCTTTCAACTTTCATTTATTTAAGTAATTAATTTATTCTCGTGCATGTAAGCATCTGTTATGAGCTTACAGTGGAATGTCATCAAATGAACAGTAATGGTGCTCGGTTGTTAAAGATTCAGAGCAACCAAAAAAAAAAAAAAAAGGCAGCAGTGGAGGGGTGGGTAGCTGAGGAAAACTTTGTTGCCACTCTTAACCTAGTTAACATGGCATAAGTTTGAGAGTAGTTTTGTTTGGGCTGATAAATAATTATAATAATAAAAAATCCTTTCATCTGTGCTTTTCCAAACACTGAATCAAGATAGGTAAGTTACAGTTCCCGTTTTAGAGAGACGGAAATGCCAACCTCAGCTAAATTATTTGTATGGGACCAAGGTTTCAAAGAACCCAGGAATCCTGATGTCCTGCCTCTAAGTAATTTGATTTGGTGTCTGATAAAAAAATACCCTGATTTGTGTATTGTCAGAACAAAAAGGTAACCAGCCTGCGTGTGCCGAGCAGTAGATAGATAAACCGGGAGTGTGAAACCTTAGTTCGCTCTTGTCAGATAAACTGAGTGCTACACCTGGATGCATCCACGTGGATATCCTCACGCTGTGTCACCATATGCCTTAGCCTTGGCATAGCTGGCTTTTGAAGGAGAGAAGCCCTGCCCTTGGGAAAGGTTTTGCTTTGTGTTGAGACTTCACTGAACTAGTTAAAAGGGTGGGGGGAATACTGTGTGTGGTAGAGTTTCCTAACAAAAGGATGCTTAATGCCGTGTTATGGCCAAAGAGTTGTAGGCATCAGTTGCTTACTGCATTTGGTTGCTACTTCTGGAGTTACTGGAGGAGGTGAAGGGGGCCGTAGCTCCTTCCTAGAGTGGTGTGTGTGAGACGTGAGATATAATGGCACAATTTCCTTTTCCCTCTGTATCCCACCGTTATAAAATAGATTTCAACCATTGACCCTGAAGACTTGTGAGCATGTCAGAGGACTTGTGTAATTGCTGTTATCTTTCTGATTTCGGAATTTGTTGAATGGATGCTTGAATTCACTAACTTTTATTTTAAGGTCTGCTCTGAAGAGGAGTACAACGTGTGCTGGCATCCAGGACCCATCATTTATCTGAACCCCCCTCCCTTTTGAGATGTGTTGTAATCAAACAAGAACTTGCTTTCCTAAAGAGCTAATCTCTCCTTCTCCAGTAAAATATTATAAATGTAGATGTGTTTAACATGAAACTAAGCCTTCACCAGTCTGTTATTTGGGAGCAGGTTGGGGAAGCAAGTGGTGGAAGGAGATGAAGTGCTGTTCAGTAGCTTATTCTCGGTATAAGATGATAGGCAGCCAAATTGCATAATGCCCTTTTTCTGACGACCACTACATTGTGACTCTTGGTTTGGGAGGTGGGGAAATTCTGCTGGCTTCCATGTTCCTAAAGAGTTTCTCTGCTAGATGTTCCCGGATAGCTGAGACCTGGGTGACAAGTGTTGTATGCTTGGGGCTTTCTGTAAGTGATGGAAAAAGCACATTCAGAAAATATTTTTGAGTGGCATAATGAAGTTTGTGTACCTCACTGTTTTGTCAGAGTGGTGCAATCACCTGGCAATAATAAAGCTTTTCCGATAGTCCAGGAAGGGAAGAGGGTTGTTTTTTCTCCTTTTCTAGCTCTGCAGTAGGTAAGTTGTTCCATAAGTAAAACTAGTAAACTAGTAAAACTCTCAAGCTCTGTTTAAATATATAAAATAGCTTTTAATGAATGTGTTAATAGAAAAAGCTGATCAATAAGTGGTAGTGTTTATAGAAGAAAAAAAAACCAAACCTCACCCACAATGGTTTCTGATGTTCCCGCTCAAATGTAGACTTGTTCTGTGAAGGAACTTCTTGAGTATTCTTTCCCATGGAAGTTAATAGGTCAGTGAATTCTAGTTGGTTGACTATTTCCACATTCCATAGGCTTAAGGGAGTAATCAGTAACGTATCTTCTCGTGCAGTATGCTTAATGAGAGGAATGGCAGCAAGAGTAAAGTATCCAGTGTTATATTTCATATATAGCATCTATGTAAACTTTTCTTGGTCAAAAGTAAAAGCAAGAAATTATTAAAGTAAAAATTTTGTTTCTTCAACTTCATGCATGAGCTGAAGGTGATGAGCTACTTCTACTCGTCTTACTTGTGTCTAGCTCATTCTTTTAGGTAGTTCTTTAATAGTTCACTGCATGTAACGACTCCTCTCATGATAAAGCATGTCAGCTCTCATATTGTTCTGGGAGGGGAGGAGAAGGCAGAAAGTGAGAGGAAGGGCATTTTATGTCTCTAAGTGACTTGCCTTCCATGTGGTGATCACAAAGTGGGACATCAAAAAGAATCTCAGATTTAGGAAGAAAAATACATAATAGATGAAGTGATTGAACAAATCGTTAAAACAGTGACTTGAATTTGACTTGGTTGTCTCAAATATGAGATTTAGCTATTTCCACAACGGATGTGCAGGGACCTTGTGATGAGGGCTTGTAGGTTGACTGTGCTGCGTTCATCCCTAATGTGATCTTGGTACCAGGACCATCAATGGAGTACTGGCCCACAGAGTGGGAGCAGATGGTTGTCTTCTCTTTGCTTTTATTCACCTTTTATTCATCTCAGGGAAGTTTTGCTTACTGTTAATACAGAGCCTGAGATGAGAGGCAGCATAAAGTTACATACTGTCACAGGGTCTGTAGCTGCTCTTCATGTGACTTTAAAGCATTTCCAGATAATTTTTGTTCAATGTAGATACTAGTTACTTATTCTAATATGTAACCAGAATGCATTCATGGGACACACTTAAGATGAACCACCTTGACACTGCTGATTGCTGCATGTACTACTTATTACCTAGTTATTTTTTGTTTGGTTTGTTTGTTTGGTTTGGTTTTTTTTTTTTTTCCAAACAAGAAAGTGGAGCAGTCAGCTTGTGTTCTTGGATTCTTTCCTTTTCTGACTTGCTCCTTTTCTCCTGTCTTCTATTTTCAGGTCAGTGCTCGGTTCTCAAAACAGATCCAGACAAAAATCAAGGACCTTCTGCAACAAATGGAGGAGGGGCTGAAGACTGCAGATCCACATGACTGTTCTGCCTATACTGGCTGGACTGGTGAGAAAGCTAGAATTTGAATGAAGCTGTTTGTTAAATGGCGTAACTGGGTTTATTCACAGGAGGAGGTTCTGATATTCTCACAGGAGCAGCAGAAATATTCTGATATAGTCATTTGTGTGAGTTGATTTCTTTAACCCTGGCACCTTGGTCACTCCTGTCTGGCATGACTAGCATTGGTTTAACTGGACAAAGGATCTACTTACAGAGAGATAATTGGCTTATGGAGATCTTTATCTTGCAAAAGGAGTGGATTTACTTTTGGCTTACCTCTAGTTTCTTATTTTCACCTTTTTCTGTTCAGCTGACTGATAGTTAGCAGTGTCTGATAGTAACAACATCTTCTAATCATTTGGGGGAACGGGAGCTGTTCTGCGCTTGAGCCCTAAAATCTGGAATATGGATAATTTGGCTCTTTTTCTGTCTGTACAAAAATGGTAAAATGAATGTGTGAGGAGGGGGAGTATGGAGTTGGGGTTGCAAGATTATGAGGTGCACGGCGCAAGCGCTGGTTACTGCTAGGTACCATCGTTCATTTAGCGTTGCATCACTGATGCCGTCCACATGTGAATGAGCCCTTCTGACCCTTTTGGCAGAACCTGCAGTTGTCAAGCCCGATGCAGCCACTGCTCTTCAGGCTGAAAAAACACTTTTCCATCTTGGCCTCTTAAGTGCCACTTTGCTATTACAGTGGCATATTCTGTTCCTGCTCTGTCTAGCTCACGCTTCAGACATACTTGTGCTTTTAGCACAGCATGGTTGAAATACGCCCTGAGGAGATTTGTTCTTTTCTCATTTTTGTCATGAGGGGGAGCAGCTTGGAAAAACTTTCTGGGCTTTGCCTGTTCTCAGGCTTAATTCTGGCAATGAAAGCGTAAAATTCCTTTGCTTTCTTCTTGATGTTTTGGTACAGATGGTGCCATGGGTGGATGGGTGCAGAAGTTTTAGACAACTCAGCCTTAAAAGATAGATGTGTTTTAAGGTCTGAAAGGGAGTTGCTGCTAAGTGAGTGCAGAGGATCTCAAGTGGGGGGCATTCTCATGCTGACATTACAAAACAGCTCCTGGGAGCAGTGTTCTGACACTGTGACTGACAACTGAAGTTACGGCTGATAAACCAGAGCATGCTGAAAATGAGTCATAAGCTAAAAGTAACACAGCCATCATTAGCTGAAACAAGAAGACAGATGAACAAGTAACGCAGTCTAATGAGAATGGGATTTTTCCATCCTTTAGAAGGATCGCCAACTTACAGCTATTGCAAGTTATAAACTTCCTTCAAGGCTCCTGTGGAATTGACTCTGAGCAAAAATATCTAAATGATCTGGCTTTTAAAATATTTAGTGCAAATACTTTCTCCCCAAAATTGCTCCTTGCAGCATTTTGCTAGTGTGCATATCAGAGGGTAAAAGTAATGTGGAGAGTAACTGCCCTGCTTGTTATGTACCAAGTCTAGATGAATCTGATTGGCAGTGCATGGTCCTGAGCATTGGCTTGTACTTTGTGAAACGTCTTGAAAATCTTGGAGTGCATGCTGTTGCCACATGACAGTCATAGGACTCAATGTTGGAGTCCTCTTGCTGATACAAGTACTGTTTGTATGTGCCAGACATCTTGGAGGAGCCACTTTAAAGGTGTTGCACAAGGAAGGGTTGGATGAAGTGGGCCTCATGGCTTCTTTCTGATCATCCCCTGATCAAGCCCAGCTATGTACACATTTGTTGCAACATAAAAAAGGGTTCTAGAGATCCCAGTGAATAGCCCACAAGTTCCTGTGCCACTGAACTGGCCTAACAAAGCTCTGCAGCTCTCCTCTTGGACTCATCTAGAAAGGCCAGTTCAAAGCCAGTGTGGAGAACATCTGAGGATGTACCAGCACTCTTACAGAGCTATTCTTCTAGTGCTCCTGAGGCAGCCTCTCTGGGGAGCTAAGAGGGTCTCGTGTTCTCTGCTTTAGTCGTGGCTCAGGAGAATGCTCTCCCTGCTCAGACACAGGAGCTTGAGATGCAGCACAGTCAGGAGATACATGTTTTCCTTCTGCATATGTACGATTGCAGTTGCTGAATAAACATCCACTGGGATGGATTTGTTTCACTTTCTTAGGTCTATGTGGATGCAGTTTTTAAGGTTTGGTTTTGTTTTAATGGAAAACTATGTCATGAGTTCAGTGAAGTTTGATGTTACCTTCCAGCGTTCTCTGAGGACTCGTTTGCTTTCTGGCTTTTACAAACCAGATTAATTTGTAGAAGCTCATAATCTTGTTGTGAAGTACATTTGAGGGTTTTAGAGAACTTGGCAAGTTGAATTAAAAACCTTATCAAAACTTCCTTTTAAAAAATCAAATGGAAAAGAAATAATTTCTTGCATATAATAGATGAGTATTGTGCAGTCAATGTGCTCAACTGTATACGTGCTTGTTAGCCCAAGTTTTTGACTCTGCAAGTTTTGGTGCCTGTGTCATGAATTTTTTTCATTCTCTGCAAATTGTGAGTCTACCATTGGGCTTCAGTCTGATACATTTTTTTTATTTTTCTCACAATCCAAATCGAGATGTAGTCAAGATAGATGGCCTGATGCCTTCCTCTTGCATAAGCTAAGACCCTTGATGGACTTGTTTTAATTGACCAAATATGTGTTTGCATTTGAGTTACTGGTTCAGGGGCACTAAAGGGGAATTTGATGTACTCAGAAGGAAAAGTAAATGAAACTGTCTCTTTTTTTCATGTGATTGTTCCAGGCATTGCCCTCTTATATCTGCAACTGTACCGTGTCACGAAAAACCAGAGCCATTTGCAGCGATCTCTTGATTATGTGAAGAGAATCCTTCGTAATCTGAATGGCAGAAGAGTTACTTTCCTCTGTGGCGATGCTGGGCCACTGGCAGTGGGTGCAGTGGTTTATCACAAGCTGAAAAATGACAGTGAATCTAAAGAATGTATTGCCAAGTAAGTGGTTGATGGTGGAGAAAGTCATGCACTTCGTTTGTAGAGAGCATTGGTTCAGTGACATTAGCAAGTGGAGTTTTGGAGGACAGGATTAAAAAATGGAGACACTTTCTCCCCTGATAACATTTTCACCAGAAGAATACAAAATAGGCTTTATCTTCATTAAAGCTGGCTTACACTTGCTTTGTCTTTAGTGGGTTATCTTGAATCCTCTGTTGCTGTAAGGACAGGGTGTCCTGGGCGAATCTCTAGTGCATGCACGTTTCGATTTTGTCACATTGAAGTGACATTTAACAAAAGCCACACGCTTGTCATCAGCAATATGTAGTGCTTGTGCCGTATGTGATGCTTCCTGTAAAGCATGGGTCTTAGTTCTAGATTCATTACAAAACATGTACACTTGCAGCAATCTGGAGACATCCAGACAGAAACATGGTACATCAGATTGATATGTAACAAGGATTTAATAAAACAAAAAGGAGGTACTTGCTGAATTGTCAAAGGCAAGGGCTTTAATTAGCTCAGAGCATATAAAGTGTAGCCTGGAAAAATTCCAGCCCCTTTTCAAAGTAACCTAAATGTAACAAAGATCTTAAGAAATCCCATTTAGATGTAGCACTTCCTTGGAGAGCTGACTGTCCCTTTGCTGGTATCTAGTTGACTGCTGTCCTGGTGAGGGCTGGAAGTACTGGAGCCATGTGGGGTTTGCATTCGATAGCAGCAATCCACCTGCTAGCAGTCCAGCAGCATACCTTAGGCTGCCAGAATTTGCAGACTAACCTTGTGTCCTCATCTCCTTTCTGGTTTATATTTGGAAATACAATTGGCTTCTTTCTAATCTAGAATCCTAGTGTGATTAATCTCTGCTGCTGTTCCTGAATTAATATTTCAGTTTTGAAATGGGTGGTAGGTTTGGCTTTTTTTGCTTTTAGAACTGGCACTAAACTTGGGCATGTCATTCGGATGCAACTAGGAAAGCAGCGTTAGGCACGAAGCGTGAGTATAGCAAAATGAGATTAGCAATAATTCTTTTAGTCTCACCTCTCCTTGGAAAGTAATTTCTAGGAGGAGAACTGAAAAGGAGATTAGTCTGATTATTTGGGTTTTTTTATTCCTTCTTTGTTTACAATTTTATTCATGACACCAGCTGAGTGATACATTATGGCTGTCAAAATGTAAGCTATAATTGCACTATTAACTTTTTACCTTGTACCTGTCAAGTTGTATGATTTGAATCATAGAACTTAACAGTGGACAGTTTGAAAGAAAATCATAGAATCACAGAATCATTAAGTTGGAAAAGACCTCAAGGATCATCAAGTGCAACTGTCAACCCACACCATCTAACTCACTAAACCATGTCCCGAAGCTAGCTCTCCGCCCTCCCCATATGAATTTAAGGACTGGGAGGGGGCTGTGGTCACTGTTGCCCCGGCAACACCATGTCATGGCTCCCACGCCTCTCACGGGAGAGCTGGCGGTGGGATGCATGTTACGCCGCTGTCTCGGGGTTTTTCTGTCGAAGGAATCTCCCGAAAACCCCCCTGTGCCTTGCGATTAGTCGGTCTGTTGGAGTTGGGCTGGCTCCAAAGCAGGTGATCTCGGCAAATTATCTTAAAATAATTTAAGTCTAAGTTGAAAGAGTAGTTCCAAGAAAGGAATAATATAAAACTTTTTTTTTTTGTGAGTGGCTTTTTCCTGGTGTTAAGCAGTGACAGTCTAAAAGAGCCATTGGGGTCAGTTTTTTTGCTCTGGCATGATGTTAGTGCTAACATTTCTGCCAAGTAATAGCGGCTGAGGGCATCTGGGAGTTGAGTTTGGTCTTAATCCAGATTGTCTTGCCCCCTCCCCCAGTTTAAAATGTGATCATCTCCATGGTTTCATCTAATTACTAATTTAATCACAAAAGATAGGAGGAGACGCAGGGAGGGAGCGGGCAGGAAAACAGATCTCTGCTCCACCTCAATTCTAATGCCGACTGGTGGAGTAATAGCAGCGAGTCTCTTTGGAGCAAATGGGAGTTGCGATGGCCAGCCCAAGGTTTGTTTCCATTGCTAAAGGCAAGCAAAGCATTTTTTCGTAATAGCAGTGCCCTTTTCAAAACTGACCTGCTAAACATTTGAGACAGCGTGTTGTCTAGGGAGGGAGAGTGCTGAATGATGGTATTGGGGGTTTTTTGTTTATTTTTGTTTTTTCCCTCTTACACATTTACAGTTAAGGGTCCTCACTTAAATGAAATTCCCAGAGGCTCCAGGAGGCTTCCCTATTTGTTGGAGCAGCTCTCCAGCTTCCTCCAGCCCTTGCCCTGCACCCATACATCTGTTTCTGTCTGCACAAAAGCCTGATAGTTGCACTGATACCTGGCTCTGGCTCTGAGTTGCCTCTCTGGCAGGGCCAGCAGGCACGCAGAGCTCCTGTGTGTAAACCTGGCAGCCAGCTGAACTGCTGGTGACCAAAGGGAAGTTGTAGGGTTTCGGCACTTGTTCTGCTTCTGGTTTGATTGATGGCTTGTACAGTCCAGTCCAGTATGGTCTCTAGAGAAGATGCTCTCTCTCTCCCCACCTTCCTTGTCGGATGCAGATTGTTGCAGCTCCAAAGGACAGTTATAAACCCAGACGCTGAACTTCCAGATGAGCTGCTTTACGGCAGAGCAGGTTACCTATATGCCTTGCTGTACCTGAATACTGAAATTGGTCCGGACACTGTCCCACAGTCTGTTATCAAAGAGGTAAGATACTTTTCTCTCTGTCATAGCATCAGTGAGGTTGAACTGGAATCACTCATTTGCATAATTCAAGGGATTAAGAGAGGGATGCTGGAGAAGAGAGGGAACCTAGAACTGGGAACTTGGTCTCATCCATCTCTCCAATCTCTTCCCACTCTTCCTGCTGCTCAGCTGGGACTGGACAGGCCAGTGCAGGTGGGTCCATGGCCGGCCATGGAAATGGATCTAATATGCAACCAGTTTTGGAGCATTTGAGGATGAAAAATTGTTCCAAAAAACCTTAAGACAGAAGTGTGAAGTGTTTGAGTGAAAAGGAGGAGAATTCAGTGTGGGGAAGATGCATGATTGTTCTGCAGATACTAGAACCAGAGAAGGCAGGCCTGGAAAAAAGTGATTAGAAATATTCAGATATTACATTTCTACTCTTAGAAATATAAATGATTCCATCATTTAGGAAAAAATCCATTTCTACCTCAACACTCAAGTCCAAATTAGTTGAATGTTTTTGTCCTATCACTGTTTATTGTGGCTTATTCCTTACTGTGGTTTTAGTCATGACAAAGCCAAACCCTCTGAATCAAAGCAAGCGAGACAGACGGAAGGGGTATGTTCTCTTTCTTAGGTAATAGATGCTATTATTGAATCGGGGAAAAACTTCTCGAAGGAGGAGCGGAAGACAGACCGTTGTCCTTTGTTGTACCAGTGGCACAGGAAGCAATACGTTGGAGCAGCCCATGGGGTGGCTGGGATCTATTACATGCTCATGCAGGTAAGAGCGTCTTCTGTGAGCTGGTGCAAAATGCCAGTGACTCCTTGTTTTGCATCAGAGGATCTTATCTTCAGCTTTCACGCATATGCGGTATTGTGCTGAGTCAGGGTCTCACAATTTGGAGTTAGACTCTGCAGCACAGAACTGTGCAGAGATGCTAGCTCAGGCCTTGGCAGCAGCAGAAAACTGTTACTCGGGTTTCCTCCCATTAGACTGAATTAACCCTTGAGTTGTGGTTCAGAGCACTGGTGTTCCAGGAGCTAAGTTTCCTGTCCTCAGCAGAGATAGTGAGATGCCTTCCCTCGGCCTCAATATTTACTTTTTCTGATATCTGCAGTTAGACCAGCTAAATATTCACTTAACCATCCATCACTCTTAATTCAATTTTTTGCTGTTTTCAAATGAGTGCACCACTGGTGCCTCCTGGCCTCTGTGCCCTTCCACTCTTCTCCAGTGACTTTTTTATTTTTCACTGTCTTGAAGCTTTTGGAAGACTATCCATAATCACACGTTAGTCTTCAGTATGCTTTTATTCTTTAGATGTTCTTCCTCTTCCTAATTGCCCCTACCTCTCCCCCAAAAGTCTGATGTTCCTTAGTGCATTTATGACCCGTGCTCTCCTCTTTCTGTTGTCCTGAGTGAGATTCCTCTCCTCTTTTACACAGTAAAATCCATTCCCACCTGCCCTGAGATTCTCCAGTAGGCTTATGATGTTTTTCAAAACAGACCTGTATTATCTTATTTCTGTTGTACAATCTGGAAAGAGCCTTAGGATTCATTATAGTTGATGGCTATAGAGATGCAAAATTTGTAGTGTACCCATCTCTAGTTTTTAAAGGTGCTGCCAGTCTATGCATCTTTATAACTGTTCATTTTCTTACCAGCTCATGTAGAATTACTTTTCTTCAGGCAAGTGGAAGGATTGAGTGTCCTCACAGCCTGAAGCTGCGTGCAAATGTTCCTTCCCTGCAGAAGTGACTGAACTGGTATTTGGTGTTGCCACTGCTCAGCTGTTCCTCATTCGCAAAAGATGCTGAGACTTCTCCCCATCTCCTTCAGATTAGCTCACACCAGTTCCACCAGTAGCTGAGGCTAAAGTGGTTGACTGCTTTAGAAGTGGCTACTGCTCTGCTACCTGGGGCCACTTCTTAACCTCACTACAGCCGTTTTCTGCAGTGACCATGCCCCTAGAGCCTCAGGCTGATCTGATTTACTGTGCCCTTATCTTCACTTCCTGTTTTCTTCAACAAGGTGGTCCACTGCCTCCTGGCTCCCTCATCTTCCTGGCTTCCATTTTTTCTTCCCTGGCTTTGCTAGATTTTCTGGGAAGCATCCGGTCCTTTAAAGAAGCCTCTTTAAAGGCTCCAGCCTTCATTTGCTATTCAAAGCTGGTAGCAGAAATAATTGCAGCAGAAGCTACTCTGTCTACATGTTAAAATCATAACTATCTTTTCCTTTACATGTAATTGCTGCTTTTAAGAATTGCCACAAAGCCATTGTTTGTGCACCATTAGATTCCTGTCTTTTCACTGTACATTCAATATTGTGAGTCACTCAGAGTTGACTCATCCACTGCAGAAGAAGATGGCATATCTGGGTCCGTCCTTTCCCCATCCCTCCCACGCCAAATGAGGAGAATTTTTCTGTATTTTCAGCAAAGAATTCAAGAGATGATTTGTTGAGTGATTGGATGCTAACAAAAAAAAGAGGCGTCCAGCACAAGGTGAGAAGGGGTTTGTAAAGATCTCTGCTCTTTGTGGATTTACCTCCCAAGGACGGATGGGATGGGCTGAGCTGGGCTTGCCTTGCACAGCTCAAGATCAAAGGCATTTATTGCTGGTGCCCTTCCACTTTGCCTTCTGCTGCAGGGGTGCAGCATGAAATCAGAGCCCCAAAACAAAGCTCCCCCCAAAGCCTTCCAGCCCCACAGGTCAGCATCTTGCGTGAGGGCCAATTGGCTCCGATGTGCTCTTAATGATAAGTTGATTTGTATTAAGGTGTACTTCTGATTAGCAGCGTGAAGGTTTCCGTTCCACTCAGAAAAGCGCAGAGGGGGAATTTGCTTGAGGGACATGGTACATAGAAGTCTGGCAAAGCTTTCCTGGCTGAGGTGAAATAGAAGCTTTTGGTTTTTTTCAGCTTACTGGAAAAAAACAGCTATTGAAAGTCTGCCTTCATTTGGCTATAAGGCTGTCAGTTGTAGCAGTGCGCTCACCTCTTGAATGCAGATGTGCTGGAGCTGGTGGGAAACTGTGAAATAGTATGACATTGAGTCAGCAACCAAGTTATTTCAAAAAATAAGCTCAGTTATTAGGCTTCTGTAAGCTCCAATTTCTGCAGTTGTCCCCACAGCTTTCAGGAATTCCAGAAATTATGTAGGCTGTGTGAAAATATAGAACTCTGTTATGAAAATACTGTAAAATGGGCTGGTAGAGGAGGGAATGCCAACAAAGAACAACTGCAAACCCAACAGATCCTCATCTTTTAAACCTTTACTTACAAGGAGCATACAAGTTGATGGATATATTCTTTTTGGCAAGAATGTAAACTAAATACAAGAAATGCGAAAGAAAATTCAGAAGAGCAATCTAAGGATGAGTTGGTAGCACAAAGATGTTTAGCTACCTGAAGTAGCAGCTCTTGCTTCTGAAGTTGGAAATGCAGATTTACAGCCATAGCTTCAGGGAGTTTTGTTTATGGTGGAAAACTTTAACCTTCATAAACCTTTGCCAGGTATGCCACTACATACACTCTTTTTCATTTATTGGGAGGTAAGACAGGTTTGCCTATGTTATTTTTAAAATAAAACATATAAGCCATTGTGTTTTAAGTGTGTGTTATGAGCAGTGTAGCTATAAAACCATCTTTCTCCTGTGTCCTCTCTATTTTAAGGTATAAAGAGAGGCCTGAGAGTCTTGAAATCCATATTCTGTTCTCAGTTCTTCCACAGTCTTTCTGTGTCAGCTCCAGTAAGACAGGTAACAACTTGGTGTCCCAATTTCTTTGTCTACAGTAGCTGTAAAAGTGCTCTTCACAAGGGTATTGTAAGCAGACATTAATTAAATCTGTATGAAGAGATTCAGAGTATTTGGATCAAGGGCACTTATGTAGGATACTTGAAAATAGATCACAGAATTAAGTGTTGATAACCCAATTTGGTACTACTTCTGTGTATGGTTTTGTTGGTGTGTTTTTTCATGTTTTCTTTAGCCAATCGCAAACGTGGACCAGGAGACCCTGACAGAGCTGGTGAAGCCAAGCATTGACTATGTGCGTCATAAAAAATTCCGATCTGGGAATTACCCATCGTCACTGAGCAATGAGACTGACAGACTAGTTCACTGGTGCCATGGTGCCCCCGGAGTCATCCACATGCTCATGCAAGCTTATAAGGTGAAACATTCTGTGCTCATATGGACCTCTGTTTTTACACGGAGACCTGTACGCAGGCCTGTTGCATTTTACATCTTTCTCGACTTCAGGCTTTTTTGGAAAAGGGCCACGTATTTAAACAATCTGATATCACAGTCCTGGGTATAAGAACGTTGACCTAAATTCTTTGAATCTTCATCCCAAGAGTTTTAAGAATGTGTTGGTTTTCAAAAGCATAGGTTCATGTGTCTTGCCAAAGAATGTCTTCCATAATTTACTCTATATTATTAACACAGAGCTCTTGAGAACTTCATGGTAGAGCAAAGATTCCTGGCCCCTTCTAGGGCACAAATATAACTGCTGAGCTCTACCACAAGTCTACTGTTAGCTCTTCTCCATCCTTAACTGGGTTTGCTATCTCTCTTTTGTTGTGCACCTCTGATTTGCATGATATTTGAAAGTATGCCATTTAATTAAAGCTGTGTAAATTAATTCCTACTTTTGACAGCCCTCCTTGGCAGATTCCCTGGGCAGCCTCTGGGTGGGCTGATGAAAAGCAGGCTTGGTTTATGGAATAATTACTTGTGCTGCCACCTGAAATGTGAACTGTAAATGTCTTACAGCATTGCTGAATGTAGCAGCAGTCACAGTTGATTTTCTTTGGGCTGACTTAACACTACAGACTCCCCTCCTTATTTGTCAATGGGATGCTTTCCCTAGCACAAAATGTTTTGCAAGAGATAAGAGGGTTAGGACCAAGTTCTGTTTAGCAGCCTCCTTTCTGGCCTCTTACATTTAAGGTGATGGGGCATATGATGCTTTTCTTTTACTCCTCAGAATCTGCTTTTTAAAGAAGCGATAAGAAAAATTGCAGTATGTTTTGCTGGCTGTGCTTTCATACCAAGCACAAGGACTTGTGGTAACAGACAGCAGTGTTTGTCCTGGAAATCAAATGCTGTTGCAAGGCCTTAATTTGAAATGTCACAGCTAAGTAGCTGACAAACCCTGTTCAGAGAGAGGGCCTTTGGTTATCAAGCTCGTGGATTTAAGAATCTTGCACGTTAATTGCTTCTATTACCTTATTAAATAGCAACCTTGCAGGGGATGCTGTCTCTAAAGGACTAAGTCTACAGCAGTGCATTAGTTACTATTCTTTCTTGTCTCGTTGATCTGTAGAGTGACTTAGGCAAAGGGGAGCAAAAAAGTAGTCCAATAAAGGTGGAAGTCTGGTGGTGTTCAGCTGAACTACTTGGTTTTGTTTTCTGCTCCCTTGATGGGCTCTCTCAGTGTGCAAAATTGGTCCTTTGCCCAAACTAGCTAGTGCTTCGGCGTATTTCCAATACAAATAGTAATCAAGGTAACTGAGTGTTCCTACTTGTACTTGTGACAGAGAAAAAAGCCCTGTGCTATGCAAAGAGACATTCTTGTCCATTTTCGACATAGAATTAAAGAATAATAGAATTACTCATAAAGACCAGGACCTAGTCCTTTAGGACCAGAGGTGATGGCCAGTATTGTGTTACATTTCCTGGAGGCAAGAATTACGGTGCTGTACTTCAAATCATATTATGTAGTGGTTTGGGAATGAAGGGGAGGAGCAAAAAAGAACCATGTACTCTTCAAATAGGCTACAGGTTGTAGAGCTGAACTTGCGGTTTTTTTTTTCCTTTGGAGTACTAATTTCAGAAACAAAAACTTTAAAAGCTCTTTCTTTTTCCGTGCAGAGAAATGAGAAACAGCTTAGTAAGAAAACAAAGGCTAGTCTATGATGAATGGGTTATTAAAATTCAAAATAAATTGCATATGAAAAACCACACACCAACAGCAAAATATCTCTCAGGTCCAGCTTCCTTTTGTTTTCATTAGTATTTCAACTTCTGTGTGTTTATTCTCTTTTTTTTATTCCACAGACCTTTAAAGAGGATAAATACTTGAAAGATGCTATGGACTGTAGTGATGTCATCTGGCAGAGAGGTTTATTGAGAAAAGGATATGGAATCTGTCATGGTACTGCTGGCAACGGCTACTCCTTCTTGTCTCTCTACAACCTAACTCAGGACAAAAAGTACCTCTACCGGGCTTGCAAGGTGAGCTCTGCAGCATCCCAACAAAAGTACCGTTCCCTTTCATGTCATAACGCCCGTGTGATAAGAGTAGGCTGTTTTGTGCTAGATCAGGAGCTGGCTGTCTGTGCAGCTGAGTGGGATACCAGTGTCCTGTCACCTGCTCACCTTACTCACACTTCAGCTGGATGACTTCTACTAGGTTACTCACACTTCAACTGGATCACTTCAACTACATACGTGGAGCACGCACCATGTTAATACACCGTGTGGAACGCACAAATGCTCTGTAAGAGGGGAGGAACTAAACACATATTCAGAAGAAAATAGAGTCTGAAAATCAGCCTGCCTGAACAATAACAGTCATGTGGTGCTAATTATTCCGCTGAGACATCCACTGTTGTCCTCAGCTCCTCAAGCGATACTGTTTGTAATCTTTTGTAATTATTTGTTTTCAGACTGGTGTCTGTTTAGGGCTTTCAGAGCTCTGAATTGTAGTTACTAATTGCTCATTTAGATTTTTTTAATTAATCCAAATTGTAGAGAAAGACACACTTGGAATTTTTTCACTGGAATTTTCCAGATTTTGCTCTCAGCTCTGACTATGCTAGCAGTTACCAAAGAAGAAGGCTTTCTCAGCCTCTGTTTCCTCATCTCATAAGACTTTGGTTTGGTTTGGTTTTGGTTTGGTTTGTTGGTTTGGTTTTTTTTTTTTTCAGCTTAATTCATGGATATTAGGTTTCATATTGTATACATAGCTATTTAGCTGAGGCCTTTTGAAAAGTATTCTAATAGGAAATTTGATGAGTTGTTTCTTAGGCGCTTTCAGGTGAGCACTGACCACATGTAAAGCTATTGTATTCATTTCCACCACCAGCTGTCCTCCGTCAGCAGAGCTTTAAAAAGTTGCTGCTTGTCTCACCTTGCATTTACCAAAGCATCACACCATGAGGACACCTGTAGGCATACCTGCATCCTGGAGAACAGGATAAACCCTTAGCCCTCCCACGGCAAATGTGTGACTGTTACATGTGGGCTCTCCCTGTCATCCTCCGTGCTAGTACATCTTCTGTGGCTCTGGGCAGTGTTGGCAGCTCCTTCTGGTACTGCGTTTCTGGCCCAGGAGAGCCCTGATGTTCTCCATGCCAAGCTAGAGAAAAGCAAGCATATCTGTTTCAAAGCCAGAGAAGGAAGAGGCTCGGTTACGTACCTGAAACCCCTTTGAGAAGGAAGATGTAGCACAGTGGCCAAAGACTGTCTGCCCAGCGTATTTGCAGCCCTGGTGCCTTTTAGCATCTCCAGCGCCTTCAGGCTCTTGCAGGGGAATCTTGAAACAGGCAGAGGAATTTGCCTGTCTGTGGCATTCTTGAAATCTTTTCGAGTCAGAACATGCAGGGAAGCAAGCGTGTAGTTCTGTTGGTACCTAAAGGCATGTAACTGGGAGAACTAGATGGCTCCCCTCCCAGAGGTGTTTGCTCACACCAAAAACGTGAGGCCCAGAGGAAGGAGTCTGGCCAGGAATTCCTGGTTACTTCTCAGGAGCCATGAAACTGTTTCACAAATTAACTGGAAGAGCTTGAAAGGCCATGGCTCACAAAGACCCCCAGTTTGTGCTTCTTCCTTTTGGCTTTACAGCTTTTCTCCAGGAGGCTGAGCTGCTCCTAGCTGGCCTGCCTGGGAGAGGAGAGGGGCTGTGGCATCCTAGGCTTCAGGCAATAGAGAGCATCCAAGCCCTGTGCCACTTGGCATTGTGATTAAACCACTGCTGATGGCAAGCATGCCCAGTCTCTGTGAGAAATAATGGCAGATGTCTTCTGCTAGGAGATATTTCTTTTCTTTTTCCCCTTGGTTTAACAAAGATATTAGTGGGGCTTACTGGATCTGCGAGTTGTGCTGTTCGTTGTGAATTTGTAAATGATGATTTTGCTTCTGTAGCCTGGGTTGCATTTTTTTTTTTTTTTAATTTCTGTTGCAGTTCCCAGGCTGACAGTAATACTAAAGGCTAGTTGGTATGAAGTAAGTTGTGGATGTTGCAAGAATTGCTTGTAGTTTAGAAACATGCCATAAACGTGTTTTGTCCTGACATATAAAACAAGATTATATGGAGAATTAAATGTTGGTTTGAAGATTCATACCCATGGGGAACCCAGAAATATTTCATCAGTTCTCAGTAACAGTGTGGACCACAATGATTGTGCTTGTGGGGTTTTTTTGCCAGGTTACATCAAGACATTCGCACACATGCATGCACCCCTACCAAGAAGAGGAAAATACATACCCCAGTAAACATCTAAACAGGACAGAGTGGGGGGAAGAAGGGAGGAGATGCCACCCTCTGTCCTTCTGTTGAACAAATTGGTGGCTCTGGGGACATGCTCACACCCCATAAAGCCCCAACTCTAGAGCCAGGGCACGCTCTAGTTAGCAGGATGAGCTCTTTGCTAGCAGGTTGCCCGGATTGCAGGGGGAGTAGGAAGAGACCTCTCGGTTCTTTGCTTTGCAAGAATCTTTGCACTGTATTTTGGATAAGCAGTGGTTTGCTTCCAAGCACAGAAATGCCAGGGGAACTTGTGGCCCCCTCTGTGATGTAGCTACTGCAGCAGTTCTGATGAAACACAAGAAAAGACACTGTTAATTCTTTTTAATGGTATTCTGTCTTCTGCAACAAAATATTGATGACCATAATTGTCTAGCTGTATTTATAATGATTTTTCATAAGGCTTGGGGAGAGCAAATAAAACTCAGTAATGGCAGCTGGAGATTTAATAATCTAAACTAATGTATGGAAGTAAAATAAAACCAAAATGCAAATAACAACCGTAAGTCCTGAGCACGTGGATAAATTAAGCACCAAGACAGATGAGAAATGGATGTTATAGAATTAGAAAAATTTTGCCCTTGAAACTGAATATATCTCTTCTGACAGCATTCTTCATTGATGTCTAGCAGGATTGATTTACACAGAAGAGAAGTTAAGTACAGCCCACTTAATTACACTGTCATGAAACTGAAACTCGTACTGTGGAAATATTTATTCTAAAACCTAATTGCAGCCTTGTCACAGTTGTAGTGGGACAAACTGATCTCGGACAGTGATTTCTGGATGTGTCTCTGCTTACGCTATTTTACATTTAGTACCTAGTGTAGATGAGGATACTCAAGCTTGCATTTAACAGTCTTAAATTAAAAAATCCCTAACTTTTTTTTTTTCTATGTTTTCCCTAGTTTGCTGAATGGTGTTTGGAGTATGGTGCACATGGATGTCGTATTCCTGACCGACCTTATTCTCTCTTTGAAGGTAAAGTGATAGTGTTGCAAATGGTATTGTATTATATAGGAAAGAAGGGCAAGCTCGTAGTTCTGGCACATGCTCAGGAGTTGGGAAATCTTTGGTGGGCTCCTCTACAATTAAAAATAGACCCACCCCCTACTGCAACCTCTGCCTAGAAGAAGGGAAGGGGGAGAGAAAAAAGATAAAATAATTCACTGGCATGACTTTCACTTTAGCAGTTTTCAATGTAAAGCCAGTGCCACTGTCATTCTTGAATAAAATTGTGCTGTACTGATCCTGATGTTTTAGAAACACAGTAGCAAGGAATCATAGACCCAAGCAGGATTTCATGAACAGTGAGCCTCGTGTGCCACCTATCACAAATATGTGAAATTACAGCAGACCGAATGCAATGATTTTACAAATAAACCAATTCAAGGTGTGAACACAAGAGAGCAGTAGTTATATGTATCCCTTCTAAATACGCTTACTGTCTTCATGTTTAAGAGAGAAAAGTATAAGTATTCATATTCCTGAGAGCTGCCTTGCATGCACTTGTAGAGGGGAAAAAGGATGCATACAAAGGTGAAGTAATGCCAACAAAAGGATGATTTGTGCTTTAGTGCTGATATACAGCTTTTAGCATAGTTTTTTAATGTAATTTTTTTTTTTAGAAAAATCTAGAAGTCTCAAATTTGAGACAAAACAGTTCTTAATTTGGGGTTTTTTCTGTTGCCAAAATTGTGCTTGAAGTCATCCAATTCTGCACGTACGTGCGCATTTTCAGTGGAAGTTGCATGTGCATCTTGTGGGATTGTCTTAATCTTTTCATTTGCATCAGGTGCTGCATTTCAGGAAGGTTCCTTTGTTTGGATGTGCTTAACTGTTGATAAAATAGGATTTTAGCTTGATCATAAAACCGAGCTTGTATTTGTATGCTGTCCTGCTGTAGAGTGTGTCTGTCATCTGTCACCTTCACAGTTTTATTAGGTGATGCCAGTGTTAGGGCTTCAGGCTCTGGATGACCTCTATGAACAGTGAACAAATGAACCTGTACATCACAAGTAGAATAAAGTTTTGCCTTAATTTTTTAACCAGTGAAATGATGAGCAAGAGCTACTCAAATTCTGAAGGACAGCGCAAACTGGGATTTAGTTTTTCTTCATGGAAGTAGCATTGAGGTTGTGGAGCTGCAAAGATGGTAGCAGAGAGATCTTGGTTCTTACCTTTGAACTTTTCAAGTGAAACTTGGTTTCCTTATCAAAGGACAGATGAACTTACCTTTCTGTTGGCCTTAAGTTCCCCTGTTCAATAACAGACCTAGTGAGGAGGTGTTCAAACAGGTGCTGTGGCCTTTGCTGCCAACTGTGCTATTTTTGTGTCAAAGATGCACAAAGATCTCTTTCTTGTTATGTTTTAGGCATGGCTGGAGCTATTCACTTCCTCTCAGATATTTCAGTACCGGAGACTTCCCAGTTTCCAGCGTTTGAACTTGGACCTCAAAGGAGGGAAAACAAAGTGGAACAGGACAGCTAAAAGATCATTTGGAAAGAAAGCTGATGCCAAAAGAGATGAGACTGCTTAGTGCCTCTGATACTGAACCAACTAGACCCTGAGCCGACGGATGGATAAACTCCTTTTCTCATCCCCAGCCCCCCGCTGCCCCAAAGGACCATGAAGGCATTAGAGCATGAATGGGAGAAGCCACATTTAAGTTCTGTTAAAGCCACACCTTCAGACGTAGGACAAGAGAAGTCAAGTTTTGAACTTTCTCTCTTCCGTTGTATTTGTCTTCTTCAGGTCTTTGACATGCTCTGCATGTTTATTGGTGTTGTCTGTTGATCCGAGTCTTTTGTTGTTAGCAAAAAGCTGGTCTCTGTGTGAATCTCTGTCCTGTACCTTCGTGCATGACTCACAACAGCAGCGTTGCTTTCTGCAGTGTGGTGACCCAGAGAGTTCCACCTTCTCTGCAGGACAATGCCTTGAGCTGGCAACTTCAGAAGAGGGATGATAAACAGTTTTATGTTCATGTTTTTCTGCATTTTCCTCCACAGTCCCTAAAAGCTGAAGTGATGGAGATGAGCCTTTTGTGGTGAAGAGGGATGAGTTTTCAGAAACTTAGCAGGTTGGAAGGGACCTGACTTGTCTTTTGCTGCTGTTGTGGGAGATTTTTTTGAAAGCTTGAAAGAGAAGCTCCCTTTGATACCTGCACCTGGTTAGTGTGTTAGGCACTTACTGCAGGGTGGAGGTGCTTGACCCCACCTCCGCAAAGCCCCATCGCATGGCGTGAACTTAACAAACTGAAGGGGGAGTCACCCGTACTAACTGCCACCCAGGGCAGAGCCGGGACAGCATAACTGTGCTTCTCCTCTCCTGTATGTGGCTTTGTAATAAACCTGTCCTGCTGTATCTAGTGTACAAATGAGTCAGGGAGGGTGGCAGGGCAGTTTCTCATGCTGGTAGCTCAGGATGAGTGTTGCTTCCAAACCAAGGTGGTGATTTGTTCTGGACCCTTCCCTCCCTTTCCCAGCCCTGCTGCATTTGGCCCATATAGTGTGATAGGAGCAATAAATACCATCTGCTTGTGGAGGCTGCAGAAGATTAATGAGCAAGATGAAACCAGTGGTAGAGGCTGCAATTGAAGTTGATTTAATCTGAAAATCCAAACAGAAAAAGCCCTTTGCCCTTATGTTTTAACTGTGCTGCTAGTGCTTTGTTTCCTTTTGTAGTGTGGTGGGGTTGTGAAATACCTGCCTTCAGGTGCTCCTGAGTATCAGGCTCTTGATGTGGAAGAAGTGGGACATACTGGAAGTCCACTTACAGTGGGCTTATGTGTTCCAGAGAGTAAGGATGCTCATTATTGGGGTAAGTAAGTGTAGCACACTCCCACTCACTCAAGCTCTGTTGTCGTCCTTCCTGTGAATCTCCCTGTGCTCTGTCATTCCAGGTGCTTATTTTAATTGATACCTTCTATCGCGTGGGAGTGTGACAGATGGCAGAGACTTTGACCTTTCAGGCGTGCATTGGGATATAGGCGACCTGTGGGCCATCTGCTGAGCACCAGCGTTTGCAGTCAGCCTGGGAGATGTATTGTTGCTCCTGCATAAATCTCTGAATGGTAGCAGGTGACTTCCGTGAACTTTATAGTGTCTGTTGCCAAATCTGATGGGATGTGAATAATATCTACATTCCGTTCCCTTGGGCAATGGCAGCAGTGCCAGTGCAGGGACAGCTTAATGTCCCAGGGTAGCTCCTCTGCTGGTTTGTCAGGTAGGACTAAAACACGGGAGCAGTGGGAGACGCTTTTCCATCCTTTTTGCAAAGGGCAGAAGATGAGGTGATGGGACAGCAAACCCAGCTGCAGCTTTACAGCCAGGAACAAGGGAAAATGCTGGAAGACAGTGGGAATGAGGGATGCTGCATGGCAAGCAGGGGGGGTGAGCAAACTGGAGGAGAGCTGCAGAAAGCAGAGGGATCAGCAAGGAACAGGGAGAGCTGATTACGGGAGGCAGTGCACAGCGTATACCAGTAGAGGCCATCTCAGAGGAGATGTTCCTCCGTGTCAAGCATGCTAAGGTCTAACTCTGTGTTCCTTTTCTCAGCCTGTGGGTCACTGATCCTGCCCATAGATAAGCCAGGGAGGAAACTTGCCCAGCGTGAAGTCTCACAGAAATTCTAACAGAGGAGGTAGAAGGCAGCTCTGATTCAGTTTCACATCACCCCCACCCCTATTTTCTTCTCCACTGTGACTGCAGAGCAGGTGAGGTAGGTTAGCAGGGAGAGGGCTTGCTAGGTCTGCAGGAACCACCTGCAAACACAGAACAGAAGCCACAGGCCTTCCTGGTAGATCCCAAGCATGTGTTGTACTCACAGCTTAACAAGGGGGGGGGACAGGCAGGTTTTTCCCTTCAATGATGATATACATACACGCCTTCTTGGCTGCTGAGCTTGGAGTAGCACCTGTGGGAGGTAATTTTGTCTGGTTGGAGTCTAAGGGGAATTAAAACTTGCTGGTTTAAAGAATATATAGGTATATATACACACTTAGAACACCTTCATACTGAGCACATCTCTGAGATGCTTGAGTGCACCCATCAAAATAATGAGCAAGTCAGCTACCAGCTCTGTCTGTACCGTAGCCAGTCTTCTGCTGTGGTGGGGCCCAGCACTGCCTTTCTCTGCAGAATCCTCTTGGAACTGAACAACACTGGAAATGTAACGATCGAGTCAGGAAGCATCTGACACAGTGCGGCTGCCTCATCTTCCTGACATGACTTTCCCCATGGTCCTTCCTTTCTGTTCATCACAGCATTGTGACATCTAGGTGGTCCGTTAAGAAAGGATACTGTGTAAAGGTGAAAAATGCATTTCACCAAGACTTCTTTTTTTCAGAAATCACATCAAACTAAAATGTGGAAAATTGTCTTAATATTCCCTGGTTTGCTTTGTCCACGTGTAATAGTCCATCTGTTGCAAAAAGCAGTAGTGTTAAAAATGGAGATTTTCTTTGGGCAGAAAAAGAGGAAAAAAAATGCTGATGTTTTGTTGTTTGGCTTTATTAGTAAAGATCAAGCTATGTGGTGGTAATTTGTGTGATTCTCTCTTTTTTTTCTTTTCCCTGTTGCACTCCTTCCTTCCCTCAGCGCTGTGGCGATAGCTGTCCCACCAATCTGACTGCTCAGCTGCCTCCAGCTCTCATAGTCCTGCAGGATGAAACACATGCCAGAGCATGGGCAAATAGCATTTTTTAGCCTTCATCTTTCACTAGTATTGAAGACTTCTTTACTGCTGCTTCACCCAGGTGATTTTTTTTTTTTTTAGCATACATTGCTTAGTGCAAAGCGATGCTTTCCTCTCTGGTCATATAGGTCCTGTTGAACAGTTTGCAGCCAAAGCCTAGCTCATAAGTAGCTGGTTTTTAAGGACACATGTATGAAATTTCTCTGTCCAGCTGACTAACATCTATTTTCCAGCTTTGAGAAAGCTTGAGGTTTTTCTCTAGCTAGGCTTTAACAGAAGAAAACTTCACGTATGCTGGAAGCAAGGGGCAGTATTTCTGTTTCATAAAGCCCCATGAGCCGCTCGTGGCTCCCTCTGCCACTGTGAGCAACTGCTGCTTTTTTTTTTAATTAGTGACATTTTTTCTGGCTTGGAAGGATGGACCTGAAGAGAATCTGTACAAATTCAGCTGTAGCTAGATAAATGCGCTGGGGTTTTTGTAGCACAATAGTTCTCCCTAATGTCAAAATAGGGTAGGATAGAGAGGTGGGAGGAAGCACATGAGCTGTGTGTCGGCTAAGAGCTGGGCAGCAGCGTGCTGCCTGAGCATTGTCCCATCAGGGTGTCTTGGTGCAGCAGCTTTTTTCCTGGTGAAATTGTTCACTTTTCCCCCATTTGTTTTCATTGGTTTCATGTTGGTTCACAGGCGCAGGAACCCAGTCTCTATAGCTGTGATTTGTATGCAGGGCGCAGCAGTGACCTGCTTTTAGCCACTGCTTCTCCTCGACATCTACAAGTGGGCTGCTGTAAATCCAGATGTAGCTATTAGATAAGCTAGGCTTAGGCAGCAAGAGAAAAAGAGATTTGCGACTTCTCGCACTGCATAAAGCTAAAATAACACATATGTGCAGCTAAGGAGGTACTTCCACCTGCAGGGGCTGGGGGCAGAAGGCTGCTTGTCATCGTTCCCTCTGCTTTCTGTGCTGTCCCTTTCATCTTGCAGCACGTGGCAGCTTGGGACAGTGGACACCTCTCCTCTTTAACAGTGTTATGATCTAGCACTTGCTTTGTAGAAACCGCCTTATGCTGGATCTTCCCCAGCATCACGTCTCTGGAGCAGTTTCCCTATCAAAGAGTACAAACAATTGTAAAATCCCCCAGCATCAGAGCCACGGGGCCTGCAAAGACATCCCGTTCCATTGCTCTTACTCCCTGAATTACCAGTGATGTATTACATAGACCAGAAGAAAAAAATAAGAAGAAAGTAAGGCTCTACTCTCTGACAGTGTTGTTTTATCTTCTTGGCTGACCTGTCTGCCAAAAAGTAGCTTCTTGGGCACATGCATATAAAACTAACCCATCTGGGGTTTTGTTGGGTTTGGTGGTTGTTTTTTTTTTTTTCTTTGAGTAGGGAAGAATGAGCAATACCTCCTTTGCTCCTTTGTATACCACACAGACTGAAAAGCTTGTTGGAAAAAGTGTAATCCCAGCTGTTTGTTTTCACAGCAGTGTAAGCTGTCACAGAGCTCTAAAGAAACAGAAAAAAAAAAATCCAACAAAACAAAAACCACCCAACCCAAAGCAAAAACCACCAAAACACAAAGCTTGCCACTACATTATCTGTTCCCCAAGTGCTAATGAAACAGAGGAACAGCTGCCTGGCAGCCCCACGCAGCAATGGCAGGGTTGGTGCCGTCCTGTCACTCTGGGTCCTATTTACAGCACAGCTGACAAGTCAGCCTGGTAATGACCGGGAGGCACAGAAGATGCTGCAGGATGCCTCTCTCCTGTGAGCCACGGGGCACCCAGGCACACCAGGGAGAAGGAGGCAGAGGGGAAATGCAAGAACAAAAAAAAAAAAATCCATTAATAACATTGTGCTATCGAGCGGCTTCAGCCCACCAGCGCTGCCTTGATGGCTTCCCTCGCCCACCCCTTAGCAGAGGGGTCTCAGGTGCCCTGGGCCTGATGGCACGTGCCAGGGCTGCAGCAAAACAGCAGCAAAACCTCATGAACCCTCAGACTGGAGTGACTGTAATTCACCCATGAACGTGGAGCCTTCCCTCAATGGCAGGTAAGGCAGCACCTTGGAGGAAAGGCACCTTATGGGAAGAAAAACTTACTTTCCTGGGAAAAAAGCATCTCCTCGGGTCAGGAGATGCTCTGGCAACAGCCAGCCCTTGCCTTCAGCGTGAGCCCGAGGCCGTCAGAGCAGTGTCACCCATAGCTGAAGGATGAGCTTTAGCCCGACTGCTCCCAGAGGCTTTACAGCCCTGCTGAAGGACAAAAAAGCAATCCCTGTTGCCTCTTTTCTTCTCAGGGGGATCATCTTGCACCACTCTCCTGCTGCAGGGCTGAAAGCAGATGTGTGGAGCATATGGGGTGGGGGGGGAAGCTGAGGGAAAGTAATTCCCTGTCTCCTGGGACAGGCAGGACCAAGAGCATCTGAGAGGTTGGTCCTATGACCATGGAGTTGCTCTGCACCCCCGCTTACTCCTGACAGTAGCTGGTTAGAAGAAGATGGCGTTACAAGAGTATTCTTTGTCCCTTCCCCCCCCTCAAACCACAACAACCCACTTGCAAACCCAGGCTGATAACCACCATCTCCATAACCCCCTGGAGCTGACCATAGACACAGAGCATCCCCGCACAATGCCAGACAGCAAGTTTTCAGGCTGTGCTGCTTCACGCCTTTACTGCTGGAAGCCACATCGCTTCCACCCCTCTGTTGATGCTGGGTCACACCCATCCATCTGCCACCCACATCCCACCCCCCTGCAACCAGAAAATCTCTCTGGGGTAGCACCTATCCCTGCAGCTACGGGCAAGGTGGCCCATGAGCCCCAAGCAGCATAGTTGGAGACTTCATTGTGGCAGAATGGGACTGACCCTCTTCTCGGTCCCATTTTGCCAGGGTCACAGCAGCAGAGACCTCAAAGGTTTCCTTGCCCACCTAGAAAAGTTCCTCCTGACGACTGCCTCATCACAGGTACAGCAGACGTGTTCTAAGGACACGGACACGGACACACAACTGAAGAAAGGACCTCAAGGGACATATTAATTTCTGTTCCTGGCTCCATCACCTCCGGGCTCGTGGCTCAGCTTAAGCATCTCCATTCTGCCCAAACCCTTTTCAAGGCACTGAAACCCCCTTCTCTGCACACAAGAGGCCACACTCCTACCTCTCCTCAGTCACTTTAAACATAGCGATCAGGAAAGGGCAAAGAAGAGGGCTAGAGGTACAGCAACATCCCATCTTACGTTAATAAAATGCATTTCAAAAGAAAGCCAGCACACGTTTTACAAACAGTAGCAGCCCCTGAGACTGTAGAAAGATCGACTTCTGCTCCATCCATCCTCCAACCCAACCTTGGAAAATGGGCAATGTACACTCCTGATCCACTTCATATCGTTGCTATCACCCCATGGAAAGTTACGGGGCGTTGCCCTTCTTTAGCCGCACTTTTTTTTTTTTTTTATAAACTAAGAAGGGAAAAGAAAAATGGAAAAAATAAAACCAAAAAAAACTTCCAAAAGCAAGGCAACGAGAGGAAAGGCACCAGACCCTTTACTCAGGGAAGTCTGATGCCTCCCTGGGGCTGGGGTTAGAGATGTCACCAGGAAGCTCCCTGGTCTGATACGGCCTCTGATCACTGCCCACTGTTGGTCATGCAGGTTGGAAGCCATGAGGTTGCAGAGAGAAGTCCAAAAGCAATTAAAAGGGACTTCAGGGCACTGGGGTGATTGATTCTCGCTTGTAAGCTGGCAGGGCTCATCGAGAGGGCTTTAAACTAGGTTTGAAGGGGGAAGGGGGAACCACCAGGCCCATTACAGACAAGCCCAGGGGTGGCACGCTGAGGGTAGGAGTGGATTCGGCAGTTCAGCTCAAGTGCATCTACACTAATTGACGCAGTGTGAGCAACAAGCAAGAGGAGC
>NW_010104430.1:0-1037 GCF_000699245.1 Pterocles gutturalis | reverse complement strand
CAGCGCTCTCCGGCAGAGGGTGGCAGAGGCACAGGCACCGCCGCTCCTTCTGTCTGCCCGACCCCAGGGGAACATTTGGATTTCTGTGACTTGCCCTCAGCGTTGCCGTCAGATTACGGCGTCATACCTGACATCTTTTTGCTAAAATGAGAAACATTAAGACAACTTTTTTTTTTTTTTTTGTACCCCCGACAACCCCAAATCCTTGTTTCTCCATCCCACACCCCGAACGTGCTTCGCCAACAATTTGTGGTGGGGACGGCGGGGCTACATTTTTGGTAGCTACGCGAATGTCTAAACCAAAGCGTTTTCACTAAGATGGCACGTAAGGGGCTGTGAGGAACCTGCAGTGAGACGGGAGGAGGTGAAACAGCCCGATGGAGCCAGAAAATTTCATCCCGTGCGGGCGGTGCTGGGCAGCACAACGAGCAGCAGGGACGTGTCCTTCTTGAAGGACTTGAGGGAAGAGCAAAGACATACAAACCCTTTTTAGAAAGGAGATCGACCGACTGACAGCATTAAGTATCCAGGACGGTTGCTTTGCCGGGCACACCTACTGTCTAGGAACGGGTCACATAATCAAAACACCGACAGCACAAAAGCCAGCTTTTAAATATAGTTTTTAAGGAATTAACAGCCCCAGATGACACGATCTTTTGCCATCTATTCCCGGCTATCGTTTTAAAGGGGTTTCAACCACTTGGGCAACATGTTTGCTCAGTGCAGAGCGTAAGAAATAATAATACAACTGTAGCTAATTGTCTTTATAAACGCAAACAAACATTCATAGGACATTGTGTCAGGATTGCAGTGCAAAGAGTCAACGAGAGATCACGCAAAGATCTCCTAAGCCAACAGTCACTGCAAGACGCGGCCCGGCTGGGTCTGTGCCCGGCAGCCGCACAGCGTGTGCGCCCATTCCTGCCCTTCTGGCCTCCCAGAAGTGCGCGTCTGGAGTAAACAGACATGTTCTAACATAAACATTTAGATCCTCGGAGAGGCTGAGGCCCGTCAGGGGAAGGAGCCAAACAATCAAG
>NW_010104429.1:343-579 GCF_000699245.1 Pterocles gutturalis | reverse complement strand
CCCCATAAGCCCCTCGGACGCTGGTGTCCGGCAGCTGATGGAGGCAGTGGGATGCTCTGGGATGCCCCGGGATGCTCCGGGATGCTCTGGGATGCTCTGGGATGCGGGGACAGGACTAATCCCTGCAGTGGGACCCCATCACCCTGCACACACATCAGGAAAGGACCGTGCACTCGGAGGGGCTGGGATGGCTCCTGCAGAACTGGGGGGGGGAGCTCGGGGCAGGCGTGGCGCCG
>NW_010104429.1:0-244 GCF_000699245.1 Pterocles gutturalis | reverse complement strand
ATGTCCTCCGAAGCCAAGAGCACACCAGCCACAGAAAGAGCACAAAGCGGTTCCCTTCCTGCAGCCAGCACGGCACACGCTCCGTGACAGAGAAGGGAGAGGTCTGCCATGCCCGGAGCAGATTTAACGGGTTTGCAGCTAAAGCCAACTGTCGGTGCAAGGTCTCCAGGAACCCTCCTGCAGCACTCGGCCCCATGGTGCTGGAGGCAGAAGACGGTGCCGCACGCTTGGGATGAGGCTGCCG
>NW_010104428.1:0-235 GCF_000699245.1 Pterocles gutturalis | reverse complement strand
CTGTCATCACAGCCCGTGCCCCGGTCCCCGTTGTGGTAAATCTCTACACGCCCCTCGCACCCATTGCTGCCGTTCACGAGGCTGATGGAGGCACCTTGGAAAGGAGAAGACAAGGAAGACCCTCTAGCACCCTGGCACCTTCTCTCACTGGGGCCTTAGTAAAGCTCTATGATTTTCAGGCCACCAGGACTGTCACCTCTCTGCTTAGTCAGGCTGTGCCTTTCCCTGGCTCTGC
>NW_010104427.1:67629-76798 GCF_000699245.1 Pterocles gutturalis | reverse complement strand
GAGGGAGGGAGCCGTGGGATGGAGCGGGCTGGGGGTGAAGGTGCTCTGGGGCTGCTTTGCTGAGGGTAGCGTCTCTCCGGGTTCTGCTTGTAGGCTGTCCTTGCGGTCCGGAGTCTGCCCGTCCACGGAGTCCGTTCGAATGGCCTCCTGGAAGGTGAGGAGAGAGAGATGGGGACAGAGCCTGGGGATCTGTGGGGCTGAAACACGGCACGTGGCAGAACGGTTGGTGGGTCTGACTCCCCCCGCACCACCCCATCCCTGCCCCATCGTGCCAGCCCCCGTCAGACTCTCCTCTGCAAGAGTTTTGCTCCCCAGCAGACCCAGAGGCTTCGTGTACAGGGCTTGGACCTGCTGGGTCTTTCTGCACAGTCTTGGTTGTGCTCTAGCACCAAATCCCGAGTCTGTGCGACCTGTCTAAAGTGAGACGGCGCAGGGCTGGCTGCAGGCTTCCACAGCACTGGTAAAACTGGACTGGGCACCTTCTCGCTGTGCTTTCGCTATTCCTTCATAGAATGGTACAGCCACCAAGATGAGAGGAGGTAAAAAGAGCGTCCCCTGCGTGCCACTTGCTGAGGTTGGAGTATATTCACATTTATGGCACCAGAAACATTTTGTTCTAAAAAGGGGAATTCCACTTTCAGCTCCGCTTTTTAAAAACAAAACCCAAGAGGGGACTGGAAAAGAAGGGAATGATCCAGGTGGTTATGAGGGAGTTTACCTCGGCAGGCTCCTGGCCTCTCACCTGTCTGCACAGCAGCTTGTTGAGAGAGGGAGATCGAGGCGTGACGTGGGGGGGATGGATCTTCCAGTGGTGGCGGCCGTCATGGTGCGGAGAGCGGACGGCCAGCTGGAAGGACTCCGTTGGGACCCTCAGAGAGGAACACGTTCCCACGGGCTGGGAGCGGATGGAGGTGATGGACCCTGGAAACAGAGGGAGAACAGTCACCACCAGCGCTGGTGTGGGGCTGGGAAGCTTTGGGGCAGAGCCAGTGCTCCCAGACTCCAGGAGGGGAAAGGAAAAGGCTGTCTGGTCTCGCTGACATCCCAAACCTCAGCATAAGCCTTGGGCAGTGCAGGATTAAAAACCAGGTGTCCCTTGTCCTCTCTCCTGCCTTTAAATACGACATTCCTCCCCAGCAGTGGCAGGTGGGTTACAGATGAAGTCACCTTTGCAGTTCAGCATGGTTCTGCCTGCTCTGAGATATTGACAGTTACAAACTTTACGCTCACAGCTTCTATTTCTGTTCCAGTAACAGGAATCTCTTGCAGCTGCTGCAGCACCCAATTGGGGAGGGTGGTGCCCACCAGGACCACGTGGCAGCAAACGAAGGGCAGGAGGTGGAGATGCATTCAAAACCCGGCCGTTGCTGCTCTCCCGGCAGCATTGCCCTGGGTGGGTTTGTAAAAGGATGCTGCCTGCCAGGAGATGCTGGTGGCTGGGACAGGCTGGGAACCTTGCGCTGCTCTGCCACGTGGAGGCACGAGCAGCACTGCTCAGCTCCTCCCAGAGCTGACGGGTCCAGCCTAAAGCCTCGCACGGCCAGCGGGCAGCCTGCCACCAACCTCTCCGGGAGGACACAGCGCTGGCACGCACAGGGCAGGGTTCCCACTCACCGCAGCCCAGACACGACCACCATGGCCCGTCCATGAAGCAGGCTTTGGCTGAGCGTGGTCTGATGAGCAGCGTGCAGAGTGCTCCAAGTGTTTTGACAGTCCCCCAGCTCACGGGCCAGGCAGGAATCTCTCTTCCTGAAGGCTCCCAGTCCCCTGGCTGAGTCTAAAGGCAATCCCTCCTCCCCAGCCTCTCTGTGGTGCTGCTTCACTGCAATTCTACGTTGTTTGAAAGATGTTTTGCTTTTTTTAAAAATTTTTTTTCTGGCTGCAGGATTTATTGTCCTCATTAGCTTGAAACCCAGAGTCTGTTTCGACATTGCTGCTCCGTGTTAAAAACACAGCTATCCATCACTTCAAGAGATCTCACCCAGAGGTCGGGAACTCGAACCTCTGACAAAAGCCATCCAGACAGATTGCAGTTGCATTGCAGAAAGAGATTTGTAGTTAGGAAGAAAGAAAAGTCAGTGTTTGATCATTTTTCTTTTGGAGCTCTTCTCCACAACACCACAGAAGGCAGAGCAGTGAGCTTCCCACCCCCCGGGCCACCCCGCTTCTCCCCAGTCCTTTCTGGGCTCTCCTACAGCCGGTCTTTCAGCCCGAGTCTGTGCCGTTCGTGTGCTAATCCAGGCTTTACAGAATGTTTTTTATGGTGCACAAAAACTATGTCATAAAATCTGCCACAAACACAGTCATAAAATCAAAACCCTGTGCTCTCCTCCCCATCCTTAGCGGGAATTTCCTTCGGTTGGAAGCTTTCCATCTAGCTCTCGTATAGGAAACAAAACCAGACTGCATGCTCAGGAACACTGGATATCTCTGGATTCGTACATTTTTCTCTTGCTTTCCTAGTAAATCAGAAAACTGCATCTAAGACCAAAATAACACGAGACCTGGTCATCTCACAATATTTTCACTGTGTAGACACCAAAGTATCGGGAGAAGACCAGACATCCGTAGCTGATATTGAATAGTCCATGAAAGCATAACTATGAGTCTATTTGCTTAGTTCACTTGCACATAACTCATGGGACTGTGAGTAAACCAGAATTTGGGGTGCTCAGAAGCAGCACAGCTCTGGGTGATGCTGGGTGGATGCATCTACCAGAGCAGGTAAAAAGTAAGCCTCTGTCATATCCATCGCTTGAGTGCTCTTGGAGAAAAATTTGGGAAACATGAGAAAATACTTGGTCCGTTTTACCCACCCCGGCCAACATCCCAGCAGTTTATACTGGTATAAATCCTGATTTACACCCACTACAGGGATGAAAACCATCCCCAGTAGTCCAGCCATGAAACTCAACCCCTGTTTTCTTTGCTCAGCAAAGAATTTGCAGGTGAAATAATAATAAATATTGAGCAGAGAACATTAACTGGTATCCAGAGAGTTTGAACAAATAGAGAGTTACTTCACGCAAGGAAACCAGCGCAGATCCTGCCAGCCCCAGCAGGGTTTGCAAATCCACCGCCCATCTGCCCAAGCAGCTCTTGCATTTCAAACAAGGCTGCACCCACGGAAACCAGGCTGGGAAGTTCTTGGGAGCCACTGGAGAAGCACGCCTGCTTTCAGGGAGGCAGATACTTGCCTTCTTATTGATTTCCCCTTCAAACCAACTCGCACAAAAAAAGAGAGAAAAAGGCGTTTAGGGGAAATGTGTCTGGAGGCAGCTGGGTGAATGTACGCTCAGAGGCTCTGCGCAGCTCGTGGTGCCCTCGCTGCAGGGTCTCTCCGCGAGATTCCTGATGAGGCCAAGGCACTGGAGAGTGGTTTCCAATCTTTATGCTCCCAAAGACACCCCTGCATCCCTGAACTCAATGTACCCTGCTAAAGATACTGCTCGGAGGCTGGAGACTGCCTGAAACCAGAGCTGTAAAGGAGCTCTCTTAGGCAGCAATACCCACCCCGGCTTTTATTCACGTTGATTTTATTGATCCGCAGTCATGATGTCAGGGCTGATGATTTCAGAACTGCGCAGCTCGAACCCTTTCCTCAGCTAACAGCCTGTCCTCTACGCCTCTGACATTCCTTGGGAGCCCCTTCTCCCCAGTCAAACACCCCAAATGCCAGCTTTCCCCTGAGAAAACGCAGTGACGTGATGAAAATAGGGAATTGTGCAGCGTGTGGGGAACTGCAGCCCTGCTGACGGCGTCGAATTGAAGCCAGCCAGCCCTGGCTCAGCCCACCCTCGGCATGGGCTGCCCACTCCCCATCTGACCACCACGCGTACCTGCTGCCCCACGGTTCTGGCTGGGAGGAGGACGGGAAAGCTCCGCGAGCCGTACCTCTTTGGGATTTGCAGGGATATGTCTCCATCTCCACCTCGTGGAGGGGGAAAGGGGCTTTTGCTGGCATCACCGGCCGGAACATGTAGCTGTCGTTGGGCAAGGAGTGCATCCGGGACACGGAGATCTTGCGGACCATCAGCAGGTTTTGGGAATCCTGTGGCCTGAGAGAGGCTGCGGCGCCCTGCAAGGCAAGGAGACAGGGAGATGGGGTCATTCAGCATCACGGTGGGGAATTTACAGCCACTCCTCATCTGCTTTTTGGTTTAAAACCTCGTGCAGATGTTCCTCTTGGCATCTTACAGAGAGCCTGCAGCCTTGGTGACTGCAATGGGATACCAACGCTGTGCCGCGAGGAAAGGGCTCAGGTTGCAGCTGGAGTAAAACGAGGTATCAACGACCCACCACTAAGCCGACTCTTGGACACTGCAGAGAAAAGGTAAAGTCCAGGAAAATGGGGCCCACCCTCTAAACGCACGAGAAAGCCAGCATTGCTCACACTGATCTCCTCTGATTTTCCCAGCGATGCTTTCAGCCCACCCTGCTTGGTGATGCTTGGGGACAGATGGGCAAAACTGGCCAGTCCTTGGCCACACTGACCGAGGGTACCAGGTGTTTCTGGAAATTCATGTATTATCTCCCCAAAACACACGTACAGGCAGACATTTACACACACACATTAACACCAGTGCAAACCCCGCAGCCTCGATCCTACAACACGGAGCGTTTGGGGCACCGCTGGCCCCAGAAGAAGACAGCCGCGTGGCAGGAGGCAGGGGAAGGAGAAGACGTCGTGGCAGCATGTACGTGGGTGTGGAGCCTGTTCAGGGGTAGAAAAGGGATTTCTCTGTGTTTGCTCTCGCTGCGAAACAGGTCTGGTGGGAAGTGTCCAGACAGAGCATGTCCCAAACCTTAAACCTGACCTCTCACCGCTGCTCTGAGGCTCTCCTCACTTCAGGCACCTTACAGCAAATCATCCCAGGGTCTTAGGAGGCTTTAGGGACTCAAACGATGTCTCTGCGGTGCTGATGGTGCTGCAAGAGGTGATGCCATGACTTGGCCAAATGTTGGGGGAACGGGAGCGCTTGGAACAGGACCTGAAACCTGGCTCCTGGCCCCGAGGTTTTGGTCCTAGACACATTCCCCTCCCAATTTACCATGTTATCTAAAGCACGACTAATCACTCTGGTTTTCCTTTAACGTCAGCCTCCCAGTGACTGATTGAAAACATTTTCCCAGCTGCATGTCTTAAATTAAATGTATTTTGCTTTGCTCTGCCAGGCTGTTTTCCCTCTCTGCTAGCAAAATCTGGGCCTGAGAACCCTCGCTGGATACTTTGGAGGTCACCAAGGATCTGGTTAAATGTTGTTTTTTTTTTTCCATACATTTCTGGCTGACAAATTTATTTCCTTTGATCCCTAAAGAGACACATCCCCAGACAAATTACTCAATGCTTTTACCCTGTTGATCTTGGCTGAGAAATGGGGGGATCAGCAGCAGTTATTTGCAGGTAGTTGGCATCCAGTGCGGACGGCTGCCTTGCCCAGCAGCCTCCGGGTGCAGCCCAGGTCTCTCGTCTGATGGATTAATACATCTGCAGCGCGGCTGTGCCAGCTGGCCTCTGGCCATTACGGCTAACAAGCCATGGGCATCCCCCCACCACCTGAGCTGAAGGCAGGCGGGCAATTCTTAACACCCTGGTGCCATGCAGAGAACAAAAGGTCTTGTTCTGCTTTCTCAGGAGTCTAACAGAAGGATCGGAGTATTTGTCTATTAAATCTCAGTTCGTCTGTGCAGCATCTTGTATCTCCTCTGTCTGGGACAAATGAAGAGAAATCTCCTCTTGACAGAAAAAAATGCCATTTTTTAAGGTTTCAGCTATTGAAACCCAATTGACTTAGGGATGTGGGCAAATTTCAAATGGCTCCAAAGCCACTGTAGTAAGTAGCTGAAATATGAAACATGGGCAGGAGGCTTGTTGGCTCACACCTGGTGAGCTGCTCGCTCTCGGCAGCTAGGAAGGTTTGGAGACACCGCCACGGGCACTGCTGCTCCTCCTCTGTGGTGGGAAACACCCAATGCACTCGGGAGCCTGATCCCATGCCCTGGACATCAACGTGGCTCCTTCAAAACCCATGAAAGCCCAACCTGGACCCGTGCTGCTGGGACTGCATACGGTGAACCCTGCCTCTGGGCACCCTGAGGGGTTGGGAGCATCCCAGGCATCTCACAGAGATGTGCAAGGTGGGAATGTCCTCGCCGTGGGGTCCCTCTCAGGCCAAGAAGAAAGGCAATAAATTGACCCTAGACAGCTCAGAGGCTCAACTGAGCATCTTCAGTCAATGAGCGCAACTCACTCCTCTTGTGTCTGGGAATGAATACTCTGTCCTAGCTCTGGTTTTGCTCTGGTGCAGAGGGAGCTTGAGAATAATCCTGCAAATACCTCCCCAGGACATGACCCTTCCTGGGTGATTAAGCGGCCAGAAGACACTCTATAAGCAAAGGTGACTGGCAGGATGCTCTGGAAGAGGGAACACTGTAACTTCTCAGAAGCCTGGAGCCGAGAGCCTGCAAACAAGCTGTGGGCAGAATTCCCAGAGGAAGGGCTCCTCCGGTCCTCTCTGAAGGTGTGTGTCTCCAGCACTGCGAGGGAGCACAGCCCCTTCCCGCAGCCCTGTGGTGGGGAAGGCAGGGGCAGAACACGGGCAGGAGCTAGCTCCCTGCCTCTGCCTGCCAGCTCTGGTCCCCTGCACAGGCCAGCTCTGGTGGCATCCACGGTCATGCCGTTGGTCCCTGTAGAGGTGACAAGCTCTCAGCTCTGCCAGCAGAAACCCAGGACCCCCTGCAGTTGCATTTACAAAGTCCCAAATTTTGCCTGTCCCTGCGAGACGCCTTCCCCGTGATGTCCCTTTGAGCCTCTGCAGCCCCCAGGTGTCCAAGCTAACAGCCCCCCTGCAGAGCTATGGACTTCCTTGAGGATTAGACCTTCATAGCACTCATCTTGCACAGGGAAAACCACTTAAACTTAATCTGAGCCCAGAATTTGCTCAGAGATGCTGTGAGATACTTGCCACTAGAAGGTGCCTCGATAGTCATGACAGGGGCCAGCTAATACAGGGGAAAATGGCCCAAGTCTAAAGCAGATTACTTCTGGGTGGCCACTGCAAGCTCTCTGATGACAGCAGATGTGCTCCCCATTGCAGCATGCGCATCGTCATCACTGACTGTGGCTCGCACGTTCCTGTGCCCGCCGGAGGACATCTGGAGCTCCTCCGTGGTGCAACCAGGAGGGGCTGAGCAGGGGGGGCTACAGCCCTTCTGGTCTGCTGGGGGGGTCTTCTCAGAGCAGCTCCTGAATCCACAGCTCCAGTGCTTGCTGAAAGCCCAACGTGTTGATCTACTTGTACCTTTGTTTCCTCAATACTGTATCGCAAACATGTTCTGATGGTACCGGTAAGAAAACCAAACTGGGCTGTGTTTATCCACGAAGGACTCCGCCTGCCCCCAGCTCTCGATATATCATTTGAAGACAGACTGCTCACACATCTCATATCAAATGCGAGAGTTTTTTTAGCTAAAAAAAGTATTTCGAGGCTGCTGGCAGTCGGCTGGGACACATTTCTTGCCCAGCTCCTGCACGTGCAAAGGCAGTACGACGGACAGAGGATGGAAGCGACTGCTGTGGCTGTGAAACGACAGGTTCAGGACAGTTCAGACACCACTGTGAGCTGCACAGCACCAAAGCACAACGCCACAACGCAGAAGCAACGGCGCAGCATCATTCACCTCAGCCTCGTGGCCTGGGGTGCTGTGGGAAGGTGGCAGGACATGGTGGGAAACAGAGCAGAAGGACGGGGTTTCCATCATGGGAGTCTCTGCTCCCTCCAGCGCGTCTGAGTCTGGGATGGCTAAAGACACGCTCTCACAGCTCAGCGCCTCCTTCAAATTGGGGAGATAAAAAGCATCAGTAGCAGAGCAAGGCTAGGTCTCAACGCTTGAAGATGTCTGCCCCGTGGCATTTCCTAATTGCCCCATTCATCCAGAGCAGGAAAGAAGAGAAAAGGAAATGGTTTGTAAATCCTCCTCTGCATTCGAGCAATCTCATCCACAGGGGGATCTGTGGCCAGCTCCCTGCTCCCGCTGGAGTCTCTCTGAGGAGCATCACCTCTCACTGCGAGGTCTCTAGGGCTATGAGGAGGCTCTGTGTGGCTCCTGATGTACTTGGGAGGTGTGGGAATATGAGGAAAACCCAAGGAGAATGAACTCAGTTTGCAATCACAGCCATGTGAAAGGATGTGCCTTCGCTTCCCCCAAAGAGAAAAGCAACCTGGTTGTTTATGGTGCGTATTCTTGCAGAAATGTCTGTTAGGAACTACATTCAAATAGCGAATTCCCCATAGCCGTGTAACTAAATTTCTTTTTACTTGACTTAATAGAGTCTGATAGATTTTACAAAAATCTAATTTAATGTAATTTAATCTCAAATCCCCCATTGATTTTGCGGTAGATTTATTTGCTATCATGGTGACAAAGCAATTTCATATTCACTCTTAATCATTTGCTGCTGACATGGGATGAGACAATTATCTCATGCCCTCCTTCCCTGCCCTGACTTCTGATTGCCCAATTTTTCTAGAGGACTGATAGAAATCAGAGAGCAGGCAGTGTCTGGAGAATCAGTCCAGGAACCTCCAGCTTCTTGCCGAGGGGCTGTGACAATTCCCAGGGTCCAAGCAGCCGCGCCCTAAGCAGAGCGCGAGCTGACACCAGTGCCAGACGTGCCCCCCTGAGCTGCACACTGGGATTTGCTTGAGGCTCCTCTGGAAATCCCCCTGTGGGATTAGAAAGAACCTGAGCAGTATTTCTGTGTCCGTGTGAAGGGAATTTACGCCACCCTATGCTGCAGTGTCAGGGCTGACAGTGCCAGCATCCCCAGGGGTTTATGCGATTGCTCCCTGGTGCCTGCGCTAAAATGCCAAGGACAGGGACATGAGGCTATCATGCTTCTGAACTTAAAATTCACAGCCTTTGAATGAACTGGAAATATCAAGAGGTGGACATTCAGCCCTCCCCCAGAACAACGGTCAGGACAGCCTTAGCCCTGGGGAACGTGTTTCAAACAGCCTTCCACCGCAGGGAGCCCTCCTGAGATGACTCGAGATGTGGCGGTGACATCTCTGCCACAGCGGGACCCAGGAAAGCTGCCTTCCTCCCACGCTGTCTTGTCTCCTGCCTCTCTGTGTCACTCGGGATGTGACTGCCTGATGATCAGACA
>NW_010104427.1:49357-67579 GCF_000699245.1 Pterocles gutturalis | reverse complement strand
AGCACCAGAGCAGACGCTTTGTGTGAACTATTACCAGGGCTTGGTGCTTCACCTGCACCGCTGCCTCTGACTTCGTGGTCTCCTGGCTTCTGCAGGGTGCCCTGCTCTCCGGGGCCACCGCACCTCCCCTGCTCCCGCTGGTGGCCGAGGTGGTGGCTCCCCTGGACATCTCCAGCTCAATCTCAGCATCCATCTCCGCATCCTCCTTGGCCTCCTTGTTGCTCTCCTCCAAGTGCTTCATCAGCACGGCCACCACCACGTTGACCAGGACGAACTGTGCGATGAGGACGAAGGTGACGAAGTAGACGGGAGAGATGACAGGCAGGTAACTGAGGCAGTGCTTGTCTTCCCGAGTGCATTCCCGCAGAGTGTCCTGCAACGGAGAGCGAGAGGTGAGGGACTGATACGGGCTGGGGCTCTGCTTGGGCTCCAAATGCAGAAACATCAAAGAGAACCTGCTGAGGACTGAAAAGCGCATAATTGCATATCCCAGACACAACAGCTTGTAGGTACAACTAAAACGGACAGAAGAGAATACAGAGACCAGGAATTACATCATCTACAAAGAGGAGGATTGTGTTATGTCCCAAAGGCACAGGGTACAGAGCACATGGTTACTCCTCTCAGCCACAAGAACTGGCATCATTTTCCTGAAGTATTATGGATATGTTAAAAAGAATGAAGTTTCAGGTTGGGCGAGATTTAGGACAAATTATCCCTTGAAAATACATTTGGCTTTTAAATGGGAAAGTTTAATTTGGATGTTTTAAAAGGAACCCTTTTTTGTTTTCACACAAGAAGTGCCTAAATTACTTTGACATCTGTACCTATACATCTACAGAGAGAAGAAAGTACCCAACCAGAGACTGCACACACCTTCATGATACCATTCCAGTTGTCCCCAGTTGACACCCTGAAGAGGGTGAGAAAGGCCATGCCGAAGTTGGTGAAAGTTGCGTGCCGGCTCAGACCTTCACAAGGATTTTCTTCGCTGCAGTCTACAGGAGAGAGAAGCAGAAGCCCATCAACAAAGCCATCTTCCCCAGCGCTTATTCAGAGCAGCCCGAAACCCGGTGGTGAGACCCCAAGCTACGTCCCACTGATATGTGGCACCAGGGGGACTGCTCAGTGGTGATCTCCTGGTGGCCTGCAACCACTGAAGGGCAGCTGCAAGGATCATGTAGCCAAACTCTTCTCGGTGGAGGCTGTAATGGACAGCAACACACTGTGGCTTAGGAGGTCCAGGTGGGACGTTAGGAAAGTTGTTTTCATCTGGAGGGCCAAACAGCCCTGGGACACATCACCAGAGAGGTTTTTGTTGGAATTTTTCAAGATTTGGCTAGACAAAGCCACAGCTCCTCTAAGCCGGGGGCTGGCTGGGGGCCTCTTCCACCACCACTTCTGTGATTCTCTTGACTTTACCCCAACAGGGAGAGCCACAGGCACATCTGAAAGGAGGTGGAAACAAGCAGACTTGCTGGTCTCAACAAATACTGCTCTACAGCGTCCTTTGTCTGTTATCCTGTTCATTATGTCCTTGGCTTGATTATTTTTTACAGAGTACATCTACCATGAGGGATATTTCACTGAGATAAAATGGAGCAACTTGACATTTTCCCCCTGAGAATTAATATACTAATGAATGTAAATCGAACATATGAAATATCACTCTCTCCATAAAACACAGGCTCATTAAATATTCACCAGGACAGGCAGCAATGTCTCTTGCTAGGGCGTTTCATTATTAGGTATTTATTTCAGAGGCAAATAGGAAGGAAAACCAAAAAAGCAAAAAAAAAAACCAAAAAAACCCACAAATGAACCAATCCTGGGGGGGGAACGAGCACTGATGGTTTTTGTGGCTGACATGGACCACAGTGACTGGGAAAAAGAAGTGAAAGTATTTCCCAGTTAAATCAGGATGGGAAGAGGTCTGCTGGGTGCCTGCAGTGTGCCCTGGACGAGATCAGGGCTTTCCCTGACCACACGCTGGGGTTACCTGGGGGCTGGCATTGGTGAGGGGTGTGCGTGGGAACACAAAAAGGATTCAGAGCAGCAGAAGGTGTCCCTGTGAATAAGACGTTTTTCACCTTTGTGGCTGAGGAAATACATACCAATATATCTAGATACGTAATACTGACCTCACAGTATTTCATTTGGGGTGGATGCAGAACCAAATTTTTTTTTTCCAGAATTTGTTGAAGACTGAAAAATAATTTGTCTTTGGTTGAAAGAAATATTCTGCTTTCAGGCATTTGTAATCCGAGCAGAAGGCTGGGCTCATAAAGGGGATTAATGACAACCAGAAAATCACCGCGGAGGAAGGGCCCTTCTGATGCTCTTGAAGCCCTAATTGGGATGCAAACATGGAGAAGGCAGACACATCGCCTTCGAGCAGCGTGTTTAAAGGCAGTGGCTGCCCTGGCCCGGCTCAGCTGGGCACGGTGGGGCTTTTCTCTCTGACTCCACCTGATTTTCTTTTCAGTGCTGGACACATTCGTGATCAGCCACACAGTATCCTCAAGCTGGAGGAATAAATGATGCTGGACAATGAGGAACCAGTGGATGCTTCCTGATTTATGGAGAAAGGGGAAGGTGATGCTGAGAAGAAGAACGGACAGACAAGCCTTGGGCAGCTGGAAGAGCAACGTCGGCCAAGTGCAGAGAACTAACGGAGCGTGGTGGAAGCTCTGAGGAAGGACATGTTTATGGTGGCATCTCTCCAGCACAAATCTGATTACCATCCAGCTCTGCAGACTCATGTTCTGTCTTAAGTAGCAAACTTCCATCTTTGTGAACATATCCATGCTGGAAAATTTTATTTAAATAGTAAATAGTTTCTCTACAGCCACCAGTGGTGTTGGACAAATCTCTAAATGTGTGTGTGCACACGTTAGACAAGTTCTGTATTACATCCTCATGTGTCATCTGTGACCCTGAGATCAAGAGAAAACTTAAATCTTCAGACCATGAGCTGTGAAGCTAAAGAAGGCCCGAGAACGCGAGAGAGAAGAAAGGAAACAGCTAGATACCAAATAAACATCAACCGGACGAAACAAATAGTGTCAGGCACATTACTCACCTAGCTTGCCAAACAATTCCACTCCCAGGGCAGCATAGATAAAAAACAGGAGCATAAAAAGTAGGCCAAGGTTCCCTACCTACACAAGGAGAAAGCAGAACAAGGGTCAGGCAAGTTGAGGTCACGAATGAAATTGTTCCATCACATTTTAAACACAAGCAGAAGAGGGACTGGTGGCCAGAGGCTAACCATCATCTCCCCTGGCTTCCAACACCCTGCTCCCCTTTCACAGTTCTGCTTTAACAGACCCAGAGAGGTCTCCTGTGCGAGGGACGGAGCAGATGCTCCCATGTGCAGAGCAGTCTCGGTGGCTGCTGCCTCTCCATCACCAATACGAAGATGCTGCTTCATTTGTGATTTGGCCAACTAGTGGCCGTAGCCTCAGCGGCACTTGGCTCTGTGCTTCAGTGCGTTGGTAGTTTAGGTGACCTGGTGCTCTGGTTTCAGTTTTAAGGGCCTTTCCCTCCTGTTGGCCAGGTTTGACACTGAGCACGAAGGCTGAGGGTGTCAAGCCAATGATGTTAACAAGCCATGTCTCAAGCCACAAGAGGAACTGCCTGGTTTCAAAGGTTTCGCTGGCCTGGAGGGCTCCCAGCAAAGGAACACATGCTCCAGTGAGACGTAAAGCTCTCCCAGCCTTGCCTCTTTACAGATATTTCTCAAGAACAGCTACCTGAATTTTAGTTTTCAGTGTCTCAAAAGAAAAGCCTTGATCCATATACCAACACACTGCGTGGGCTGCTCCTGTCGGGTGGCAACACGCACCGCGAGGTGGCTGACGGGGATGGTCACAGAAGTGCAATGGTGCTAAAGTGAACACACAGGTTCTTCATAACGGTGGGAAGACAGTTATCCGCACTGGAGTCAATCACCACATGGGGCTGATGCCTTTAAAACATCTCAAAATCAGATTTTTTGTGATTCAGGTGGAGAACATGAAGGGCAGAGTAACCCGACCACCTGCATTTTACCTGCAACTGTCCCCATTTACCTTTCCTGCCACTTTGAAACAGCTTGTAACAGAGACAGAATGATGGAGTTCTCCAGTTAGACATGGTGCCATAAGCATCACTTGATCTCCAAATAAAAATGAACTAGGTGGTGATTCAGGTAGGCAGGTCAATGGATTCAAGGTATCTTCTAGTGAACTCTATGGTTTGAGAGCTTTCTTCTCCGAGGCAGCACAGCCCCAGGGTTGCTGGGCATTTTGACCATGCTGCTTAATTTCATTAGAAGGGTTATCAGTGTGAGACCTGTTATCATAAAATTAACACAGCTATCACTTATGAAGTAGGTTTTTTTGTATTAAAGAAATGGGAATAGTTGAATCACCCAGTGGAGACTGTAATTGCTGTAAAGCCTCAACTGGCTACTCCACATAGAGCTTTGCAATTGCACTAACGTTATTACCGTACTCCAGGGAATAATTGAGATAATACAGTGATGTGGATGGCTGGTCTAGATTATTTCATCTGCATCTACTGTCTTCTGGAATAGAATTTCCTAACTCATGTCTGCTGGACCACTGATGGTTTGTACGACATTAGAAGGTAGTCTGCAAGATGACTGCAAATTAGAAAACACAAGAAAAGAGGCACACGTGCAAATGCAGACACACACACTGCTGGGGAGGCAAATGAGCAAATAATTAAAGTGAAGGAAAATTAAAGCGATAAACAAGTTTTCTAGGTTGTGTGTCTATTAAAGCCTGACTTTGTAGTACTGCAGAAGAGGGTCTTGGATTTTTTTCAAAGAAGTCTATAAACTGAATATTTTACTGCTATTTTAATGCCTAATAAATCAGCCTGCAAACTTTTGGCGTTGATGAAATTCCAAAGAATTTAGACTAACATCAAAGTTATTACCAGGTTATCAGTCAAAACTATTATCTATCTCTCAACATGCAAAGCGTGTTATGAGCTTACATTTGCTCATAAACAATTTGCCTCCTACCTAATGTGCATTTGTAAAAGATTCTGTATTTAAGATCATGACTAATTACACTACTGAACCAACGTGTCTCATAACAAGTCCTTCAAAGACCAGTTTGCACTCGTGGGTTTGCTGTATAGGCTCAAGGCACCACAGCCAGAGGCACACTCTGAAAACGCTGAGAGGCACGTTTGCTAACGTGATGTTTGCTGGTGTCCAAGGTTGCATCTGCCCTCGGCTGAGAGCAGACACATGGGCAGTTCCAAAGCTCAGCTGAGGCACAGGATCTCTTGGGAAGTCACCAAACATCTGACTCTGATTTGCAAACATGGCTATGGGAAAGAGAGATGTGGGAGACAGCAGCAAGTCAAAGACCCTGGGATGGGTGATGGGACCACCTTCACCGTTAAACTCCATCCCACCTGTAACTAGACATCCAGAGCTTCTCCCCGTGTGCACAACAACCTGCTGCCCTGACCACCCCCTGCAGATGTAGCATCCACGTGGATATGTGCGGGGAGTTTGTGGCTCCTGAAGTTGGAGAGGGCAGCCCACAAACACCCGATGCTCAAGAGAATGCAGCTGAGCAAAATGGCTCCCCTCTTGCTTAGGTGCTTCAGCAAAACCGCTCGGTCTATTTGTGCCATTTCTGGCTGTACTGAATCAGTTCCAGTCGGTGCCAGATTTAATATTTTGTCAGTGCTAGCCCATGGCTCTCTGGTACATGTCCCTCAGGAAAGGAAATGAAGGTCCTCTTCAGCCCATGGCCTCACCAAGGCCTGAGCACAGAGGAGGACCCAAGGCACGTTCTTGACATGGGCTGAGGTGGAGGCAGCGAGGGCAGCCAGCGGCTGCTGGGCAGCAGAGAAGGCAGATGAGATGTGTGTCTGTGACCTTGAGTGAGTCATTCCTCTCCTGTAACTCAATGTAGCCATTTGTAATACCCTTGTGGATAGGTCATTAATGTCTCTAAAGCACTCTGAGATCTACTGAGACCAGACAAGAAAAAGATTGTGCATGAATCATGTTGCTGGCAGGAATGGGAGGGGGCAGGAGCAATCCAGGCACTTTTCTCCAGCAGCCAAAGGCTGGGAGGCTTGTGCTGGACTCTCCATCAGGGACACTGATCCAGGTCTGGTCAGCAACCTCAACTTTGGCAGACGGTCACCCAGGCAGGCTCTGAGAAGTGGTTCTGCTCTAGCAGCACTGAGCAGGTCAGCCCACGCTCTGTGTTATCCATGAAACTCCCCCTGACTTGGGCTGGTGCCTTTGGCTGGGCAGAGAAAACTCCAGATAACCTCTCTCTCTGGCAGCCAGGGGCTATCCATCATTTGCTGTGGCTCCAGTGTTGAGGGGAGGCTGTGGCCTGTAGGGAGTGAAGCAGAGATGAAGAACATCTTGGAGATGTTCTTGGTGCCCTAAAGTACCTCAGAGAAGCCACAAGAGAAGATGGAGACACTGGGAAATATCTGTGATTCCTCCTGTCTTCTGCTGCCCCACTCCTGCAATAGCTGGCTGAAGCACGCTACGGTTCCTCTTGTGCCTCTTCCTGCTCCTGCATCAATTGTTTCTGCTTCACTGGCCCACACCTTGGCACTTCAGTTGTCCATGCAGGCAACGCACACAGCTCCCTGAGATGCCTGTCAAGAGCAATTTCTCATCAAACTAAGCCCCGTCAACCCTTTCCAAGGACAGGAGTCCTCCTCATCTTCCTTCCAGCCCTCTCCAGCCAAAGCAATAATCCTGGCAGCAGGAGGACACAGGCTAACTTATGTGTTAGACCCAAGAGAAAATGGCCACGTTTGTCAGCTTGGAAAATGGAGGCTGTTTGTGTAAATTCCAGGACTAGTGGAAAGGGTCAGACAGACAACCTTGGAGGCTAAAGTCATCTCATGGTGCAGCCACAAGGCCACCAAGTGAACCGCATGAGCTCCCCTTTCCGTGTATCTGCTCAGCCCCACTGATTTCTGCTTCACCACTCAAATCCCTGGCATCTCTGCACTTCTTTCCAGTGTGCAGCATAGCACACACCCCCATCTTCCAGAATCTGTCTCATCTGCAGTGCTTGCTGGTATGACATTTCTGTTCTTGCTCTCCGAGCTTCACAGTCATGGCGGGTTTTCAGCGTCTGGCAAAAGCAGGTTATTGTTTATGTCCCATAACGGCTGTTATGCAGTGCCAGCAAATGTCTTCAAGAGCTGAAGTTGAGATAAGCACAGGAATTACAGCACCAAGGAGTTAAACCCCCGGAGAGAAGCAAACTACGGGCTCTGTCCTTCAGGGCACTGATGGAACGAGGAGTTCTTCGCTTTCTTCTTGGCACAGAGTCCACCTGGGGGGAGTTCCAAGCTTTGAAGACAAAGAGGAGGTACACTGTACAGTCCTGCATTTAATTAATGTGCTGTCCACCGACCAAGTGAGAAAAAAGAAGGAAAACAAACCCAGATCTTTTGATAGGAAAGTTCCACCTTTTACTGTTGTTGGCCCTGCAAAGCCAGGATGACAACTGGACCAGATTCCACCCTGTCCCCTCCATCAGGAAGAGCACTGGCAGCTCAGCAGGTTTTCTGACTGGCGATCGATACTAGAAGTGCTGCACAGGCTGGGCTGTGGATTCACTTACACAACGAGCATTTTAACCCAGCCAAACGCCAAGTTACAAACCCGAGAGGGAAGTGCAGGCTGTGCTACAGAAAGGGTGAATTGTACTTTGGAAAGGACTAAAGAATTACCATCCAACAGGAGTCCTGCAGAGCAGACATTGCTTACAAAACCGATGCAGCCACCAGATGCATCAGCAAGGGAATATTCAGCTGAAGCCTAAGAGCAGTATAATTCTTTATATGGCTTTAATGGAGCTAGAGCTCATAAAGAAGAGGAAAACCCTTGCAACAGGTCTTGAAAACATGCTTCATGCTGAGAGATTAAGGGAGTTCAGTGTTTTTCTGTTTGACAGACTCCAAGAGATTATTTTATCTCTTACTGCCTCCAAAAAGGAGAAGTTCTAGAAGAAAAAAGCAAAATTACATCCAGTGAAAAAACGAACTTGGCTAATTAAGACTAAAAACACAGATTTGTTTTGGTTTTTTTTTTAGCAGAAAGAGTAAACACCTACCAGAAGAACGTATTTCATCAGTAGGGGATGGCCAATCCCCAACACTTCACATCCTTAAAATAAAACCAGGAGGCTTTTAAAAGTCATGCTGCAGTTCAGCACAGAGCTCTGTGGCTCGTGTTATGCTGGGAGCAGGTCTGCTGCGAACGGCAGCACTGCATGGGCTTAATTAGGACTGTCAAAGTGATGAAGTCAGTGCTGGTCATGCTAGCCCAGCTCTTTTAGCTGCTCAGTTTAAAGCAGTGGATCTATTTCAGGTTTACTCCAGTGTAGCTGATTTTAGCACTTTAAAGTCCACGACAGATTTTGTTTGTTCTCCAAAAGGATATGCCATGAGGGCACACCTTCAGAGCTGAGGCTGGCAGCGACCTTCTGGGTGACCATGGCCCCGCTACTCGTTCAACCTCTTGTGAGTCAACCAGTTGTGAAATCGAAAAACTTGGATTCTGGTTGGAAAAGCAGATACTGCCTTAAGATTGCACAGCAGTGGGTAGAGGAGCCAGCGCTGGACAAGCACAGATGGCCTATGGCAGGAACGTGATGATTGACTCACACTAGCCCAAATATCTGCTGGGACTAAGAAGGCACGGAGGTGCCACTTTGAGATCTTTCCCTGACCATATTTTCTGTCTCTCTTGCCTCTCCTCATTTGTTCTCCTCCACTCCATCTCATTTTTTTCAGAGATATGGTGGAGGAGAAGATCTCTGACCTGGTAGACACGAGGTTACCAGAAATGGAGGATGCAGTAGGGTAGGAAGTCCTGCATTGAAAACAGAAGCTCAAGGTTAGTCTGAAGTTCCAGAAGATGAGACTAAGCCTGTACCATGACAACTTCAATCTCGGATCAAAATGCTAACATTCCCCCAAGTCTGGGGATAGTTGGTTCTCCAAGTGCTACTCAACCTATATCTGCTGCTGAATAAAAACAAATAGGAGGCTGATGCAAAGAACTCAAAAGAGAAAGAAAAAAGTGTATTGCCATGACAATACTTCGTCATGGTAAGGCCATAAATGGATATTCTACATACACCAGACAAAGAAGATCCCCCAAAACCTTAATGAATAAACATAAATTCATTTTTCTTGTCACTAAGCAGACACATTCAACGATTCAATGAGGATTTTCCAGCTGTGGTTTTAGGCTGCTAAATTAATTGCACTAGGAATTCTTCCCCTGCCTTTGAAATGAAAGCCGGAGCTTTATGAAGAGTGATTGTTGTTGGAGCGGTTTTCCCAAACTTCCCTTCTCATTTTCTGAATTTCACTGGAGGACAAAATGGCATTTTTATCTACACAAGATCTGCTTGGAATATCCCTGGGGATTTCCCTTTAAAAGAGGCTTTGGTTTGAATGTAAACTGCAAAAACACCCCAAACAAAAAGCCTGGCCTGCAGCCACCCTATTGTTTGGGGGGCAGAGAGAAAACAAGGAGAGAGAAAGAAAATATGCTCTGTAATCACAACGCTTTCAAAAGAAAAAAAATAGACACAAATCAAATGCTTTCTTGAAATGCCAAACGGGTCAGGTTGGTAAATTCCATGGTTTAGTCTCAGCCAAAATCCCTCACTGAAAAGGAAATGTCTCAGATTAGAAACATCTTCATAGCAGTGATGAAAAGTCAATGGGTCTTTCCAAGAATAAGAAATTCTTCTTGCTTTCCAGTTAAGTTTTAGTAAATTATGAGCTTTTTTGCACTTAGCAACTAACTCATAGGGGTATATTTGGGTAATTAATGTACTAGTTCTACTGACTCTCACATGGCCACTCATATTCTGGAAGAGATGTCTATGTGGTGCCTGCTTTTGGCCAAGCCACAGTGCTATCATCCCACCTTTGGGATGCAATTCCTCTGCGGATTGCTGAAGCTCATCAAGCTCATCAAGGTGCTCATCTGACCATGCCTGTGCATCCTAAAAGTGCTGCTTCTGAACCGCCAGCTCCGAGAAGAAGGCTGCAGAGCTCCTCTGCCTCATTCTTGATGGTCTGGCACCTCATGTTGGTACTCACTTCTGGGTAAAGCATGGCAGTAAATGTTTCCAGGACAGTCTGATGGGATATAGGATCCTGGTGATATATGAAACTGGAAAGTGTAGGCAGCTGAGCTGACTCTAAAGACTGAAGGATTAGGACTCAGACCATTAAACCCACAAACTAGCAGAACACAGCTTAAATAGCAACAGATTTTAAAAACAAAGGAACCCTAAATTTCTTGGAATTCTTCTGATGGGCTTTAGATCTTTTTTGAGGGAAGAGTGCAAGTCAGCAAAAAGTTTATTTCCTTCTTTTTTTCAAATAAATGGATCAATAAAGAAGTGGTCCCAGGAACTGAACACCTGAAGGATCCTATCAAGTATCATTAAGGCTGGCAGCATCATTGTTCTTCTTGCAGCTCAAGAGAATATGGTGATTTGAGACCCCACTTCAGGCTTTTAACACTCAGAAGGATCTCCCCTATTTGCTTTTTAAAGCCTGCAGCTCCTCTGTCAATAGCTGACAATAAACATGGTTGCTCCTGTCTCACAAAGAAAACTGCTGAGCTGGAAGCTGTCCACTTCCAATGCTTTCACCAACAGCTTTCTCTGTCTATCCCTGTGTTTCCTGAACTTGCCAGTGAAATCTGTGTTTTATAAGAGCTCTGCCTACAGCACTGGCTCTCTGTTAACTCTTTTTCCATCATTCTGGTTCTCCCATCTAACACACACACTGTGAGCAGGATGTGCCGTGCGAAACTCTGCTACCAAGGCACTGGTGGCAGCAGAAAAAGCTGATATCCTCCCCAGGTGGCTTCTAATGCCCACCAAACGTGGTGGCATACAGCTGTCCCCAAGCCCGAAAGGCACAGTCCACCAAGGGGAACACGCTGGGCATGGATGAAGTCTGGGGGCTTACCTGGGGAAGCGCTTGTACCACTGTGTCCAGGAGCGCTCGCATCCCCGTGGCCATTTTTAGCAGTTTCAGCACTACAATGAGAATCAAATCCTGATCAGCAGGGCTGGGGAATACCTCAAGCAAAACCCAGAAAGGAAATCTAGCTTCAGATCTTGCAGGGAGGGTTTTACATCTCGCTTCTGTTCATGCAGATGGCGAGCTCAGTGCATCCTGGCAGGGCCCACAGAATATCTGAGCATCCTGATTGCCTCCCACACCAATTCGTGTTGAGGACATCAGTAAAACAGAACAAAAGCCAGAGGACTTATAGTATCACAGAATCATAGAATGGTTTGGGTTGGAAAGGACCTTAAACATCATCAAGTTCCACCCCCCTGCCATGGACAGGGATACTTTCCACTAGAGCAGGTTGCTCAAACATCATCCCAAGCTCTGATCCTCCCTTCTCCACCGCTTCCCACTCTTGTCTGGTATCAGCACAAAAGGTCTGTGATCCCAGGTTTGAATTACAGACCCATCTAAGGTGCCACTGGAAACGCCCACAAAACCCCACCCAGCTTGTCTCTGACTTGACATTTTGCAGCCTCAGACCTAACGGTTCTCCAGTCGGACTGAAACAGCAGAACCAGAACAAATGGCCAAACCATTTCCTGACGTGTCTGGAGGGATGGCTGGATACCCACGGAGCAGCCCGTACCTCTTGCTATTCTCAGCACCCTCATGATGCGTATTATTGTGGGATTGATGGGCAGCGCAGCATTCATTTCGATTTCCTCCAGCGTGATTCCCACAATCGATAAGAGAACTATGGCCAAATCCAGCTGATTCCACCTAACAGACAAAGAGAGGAAGGACAGGAAAAATAAAATCATACGTGGACAGACACCCAAGAGTAGAGAATTATCCGTTAATACAAGCACAAGCAAATCCCAAATGCCTCTCCTCTCTCATATCTGGGCCCATCATCTTCTGTGTGGTTCGGAATCAGCTCACAGCTGGCACAGACAGGCTCTGAGCCATGTGTCCCTGCCTACCTCTCGGTCACTATCATCCCCCTGCTATCCACTTGAAGCCACTCTCAGGGACAAGCCACTAGGCTAGAGGGACCTTTGATGTGATGCAATACAGCGGCTCCCATGTTACATCACCTGTCTCTTGAATTACTCGAGTATCTTCATTGGTTTATAGCCTAACACTTGTAGAGGGGCTTCCACACCAGCACTAGAAAAATGGGAAGAAACCGAGTGTCCTTCCTACACAATTTCCCTTGTCAGTAATACTGCTCATAGCGGCTTCCAACCACTCAGGATAACCAAAGCAAACAAGCTGATCTTGTGGAAATGTGTCCAGTCTTACCCTGCTCCCCAGCAAGCTGCCAGACCACAACGTGCTTCCGTACACATTTGCTTCTGGCTGAACCGGAGGCAGAATAAGATCCGCAGGTCTCTGCATCCAGGATCTGAAGGCAGTGGGGCTGAAAACAACCACCTCTGTCTTTGCCAAAGGCTTTGCAAAGCCAGCAGTCTACCAAAGGGCTGGTTTGGATTGCAAAGGAGACTTGTTCTGAGGGACTCTGCGACCCTAGGTTGCCAAAATGACTCTTTTGAGGACTGGATTGATGCCAACAGGTTGTTTCTAACCTCTGAGCTGAGCCCGTGGAGAGGCAGATGCTGAGGGAAAGAATGTATGTAGACTTTTGTAAGATTTCCTGAATTCCTTCTGCAAAGCATTACCAGGAGTTCTTAGAATTTTTAGTTTGCACCCATGGAGAGACAGCCCTTTGCTCTTCCTTGCACGCAGCATGTAGTACTATCACAGTGACGCCACATTTACCCAGCATCTGGCTCTGAAACTGGGTCAGGACAGCTCTATCCCAAATGCACGGGAGTTGAAAATACTCTCACCTGTCCTTAAAGAACCTTCGAAAACCAAACGCCACCAACTTCAGAACTGCCTCGAACACAAAAACGATGGTGAACACGTAGTTGCAGTACTTCAGAGCTTCATCCAGGGACTGAAAAGAGAGACACCAGTTAGACCAGCCCAAGCTATCCTTTCCCAGACCCCCTGCAGAGGTATCGGCAGGCACCAGGGTGGCGTAGGCACAGAGATGGAAGGAGTAAAGTCATAACAGCTTGCAGTGCTCCGTTACAAAACTGCACTAAATCACCCAGCAAAACTCAAAAGAAAGGATTAAACACCAATGCAAACAAAATCCTCACAAGCACTAATATAGCCATGCTAAAACTGACAAGAGCTATCAATCCTCCAGCTTCAGTGCACAAATTGTTCAGAGTTTGGGTCAGAGAGAAAATTTTCCCGCTGCCCCATGTAATAAAGTTGACTTCTATCTGAACTGCCTAGCCTTGGGGTAGAATAAAAGACTTGATGGATCATTTCTTTACTCCAGCATGGCAATCCTTAGGGCAAAGGCTTTGCTTAAAACACTCAGAAAAATAAATAATATTGGAGATGGATTGAATCTTGCCTTCTTAAAAAATGTTACATCTCTAGAGCTGGGCAAAGTATGTCCATATTTGGTGCAATGTTCACGCTCTCTATAGAGCTGCTCTCGGAAGTCAGGAATCCGCAGTGTTTATAGTTTAGGATGATGAGTGTTTATAACGGATTTCATTGGAACTGGAGGCCAACAATAGCAAAAGAATCTTGCTGGGACCTTAAAATAGACAGTTGCAGGGTGAAACAGCTCTTTGGTTGGGGATGGATTTGGGGAGAGGAGGGAGGGAAGGGGAATTTAGTTAAGTGTAGTCTAGGTCTCTTACAATAAGAAAATGACAGCAATGAACATCAAACCAGACACAACTGGAAATAAAATGCAATAGAGGATTCTGCAAAGCAAAGTCTGCTTTGCTGGCAGAGGAAGCCTCAGGCGACAGGAAAGCTCTCCTCGTCACTCCTGTGTGATGGCTGGGCTTTGCTAACCCCAGACATGTGGCATGAGCATGCACTGATTTTTTGGGAACAAGAGCTGAAAGTTTTTCAGGTGTTGGCATTCCTCAATGCACTACTACCCCTGTTTTTTGTTCTAGCGCCTAAAATAAACCATCTACCTTAAAAGAATGTCACAATTTGCTGTTTCATCCAAAACTCACTGCCCGAGCTTGAATTCTCCAATCTTTTGTGATAGTTTGCATTCAGATCTACACCACTATGTTCTACATGAATATAAAACAAGTATAAATAAGACCTGATCTGGATAAATAACATTTACATGCGAAACAAAGGCTGTTATGCAAAGGAATTATGGAGGAAGAACAGCACAGAGTGAGCAGGCGTAAAACACACTGTGGCTTGATGCCGCTCTGGCTTAGCTTCCAGGTGGCATTTGCAGGTTAGCCGGCAGACCATGCAATGCCAGAAAAATCAACACTGAGCCTACAGCTCTGTGAATGGGAAAGCAATGGGAGAAGAATATACGGGGCACATGCCCAGGCTATGTGATTCATGCCAAAGGTCTTCTTGGGAAAGAACGGTTTTATGACACATAAAGAAAAGAAGGGTTGTGCTTAAGAGCTGGTTTATTCTAAATTCATTGAGGAAAAGAAACATCGCTCTGCATGCATTAACTTCGTGTTTATATCTGTTAGTGGAGTATTCTACAGCTCTGGACTGTTTTACGGTCTGAGGGTCAGTCATGTCTGGGATCAAGAGAGGAAATATTTGGACTGGGCTTTTCCCAGGAAAAGTTTAGTTCACTCTCTGTTAGCCTTATTCTCTGTTTTTTTTTTTTTTTTTTTTGCAAGAACATGGACATCAAGCTTTTGGCTGAGACAAGGGACTCCTGAATGTAGAGCTGGCCTAGAGTTAGATGGGATGCAATGCCAAGTCTGGAGCCTGCCGAGGCTTTCCAACACCAGGGAATGGTCCGGGGGAACCAGGGCTGGCTGCAGACCTCACTGGTATCCCAAGGGAACAGCGTATCATCCTCAGGACCTCTGCTACCCCACGCTGCTGTGTCTCACAGCCGACACGGTGCTGGGCGGCGCTTACCTTCGGCTGGTTGTAGTGCTCCATCGACATGGTGATGACGTTGACCCCGATGATGAATGTGATGAAGAGGTCGAGGTAGTGGCTGGTGCAGAGGGTGTGAATGTACTTCCGCGCTGGGGAATAGTCAGCGTAGTACGGCCTGCGCTGGGCTTCTGCAGAAGAAGAGAAGGAAAGGCACCACAGTGACCGCAGGCCCTGCTGCGTGGTTGGCAGCCATCGCAACCTGGCCTGGGGGTCACGTCTTCCACACACCCAGGTGCAGGGCAAAGCCCGGGGGAGAACTGACTCAAGGAAGCCACGGGAAACGGCTGAGTGATGCTACCTAGCAGCAAGGCCTTCAAGAGCCGCAGCGGGGTTATCGGGCTGAGCCAAATCTCTTGTGCCTGCAGAAGGGACCTCCACGGCTTTGACAACCAGGTCCTTCCTTCTCCCAAGTGCTCTCTGTCCTTACTGCTCTGTCTCAGGTTAGAGGAGAACCTCTTCACTTCACGGGACTCTTTGTCACAAAGCAGGAAGGGTGAGAAGCAGGATGGAAATGAGATCCAAAGCCAAGAGAAAAGCTTCAAACCCAGCAAAGCTTCAACTCCGGTTTAGAGGAAAGGCTTAGGGCAGGTCTCATCGGTCTGGGCTCGGGTATGCATCTCTCCTAATCCCGCTGATGTCAGGCACATTCCTCGTAAAAGAAGAACATAACCTGAGCTCAGCTACTGTGACCAAAGGCTTTGGATGTCTTTTAAAGGTCTAAAGGAAACACAGCGATGCCTGTGGCAAAGTAGGGCACATGCGTGAGGGTTAGTAGCACACAGGAGAGCGTCAATGGCAATGGAGCGGGGTGCCCAGCATTGGTCTCCACAAAGACTATCATCAGCACAAGCTGCTCTGGAAATACAAAACCAAGGGTATGGTTGCATCTAAAAACCATTCAGGCTATGACCACATGAGTTTTATACCTCTGGTCATGACTCCTCCTTTCTTCTCTCTGAAATGGGGAAATTTCTGCACATGGCCAAGTTCCCAGGGCTGTTCCAAGGAGAGGCTTTGGACACTGCCCCGCGACCAAGCTGTATTTACTGCGTGTGTCTCTCTTCAACCAGACTGTGACCACAAGAGGGCTGTGGGCACTCCAATGGCAGCCGAATTCTTTTCAAACTTAAGAAATGTAAATATTCAAAGAGTGTACTTGAGGCCAAAGTCAGCATTGCTGGAGATTTTGCTAGTGGATGAGACATGTTAGGTCTTACCAAGTCAGAGCAGGATTGTTTCTTAATGGAAAGGGATTTTTTTGCAAATGTTTCAGCAAATTCAGCTTTAAATGCATGAGGAGCTGGAAAAAAGGAGTTCCTTCACCTTAAAAATAGGGAGGGAAATAGGTTCAAAAGTACTCAGTGACTCCCTGTAATACGTTTTCCACTCCTCTCATCTTGCTAATATCTTTCAGATGAAGTGAGTCTCGAAATGTGGGGGTTTTTTTTGGTAGTGCAACTGATGCCAGATTACAGTCCAAAATGCTAAACTAAATTGGATAAAGGGAAACTGAAGCTGCTGCTCTCTTTCAACTGCTATTTTTCCTGGTAATTAAAAGTGAGTGGAGGTATTTGAAAAACATTTCCTTCTGACTGAGGTCACCTAGACTTATTTTTTCTGCTAATGGGTGTAGAAAAACAAGATGAAAGCAAACACAGTTGTTTTTGAATAAATTTTTCTGTTGCTTTCATGTGCTTTAGTCCTATCAGTCATCTTGGACTGGTACGGCTGTCTTTGCTACTGAGCTCAATCTTCTGTTGTGTCTAGAAAATAATAATAAAAACATTCCAGGATAATATTTACTTAAGTCTGTACAATAGGCTTTCATATGTATTCAGGATGAGGACATACTTTTCCTTTTTTTTTTTTTTTTTTTGGGTAAATGTCTTCCTGGGAATGTAAAAAAATCAGCTCATTAGGAGGTCCAAGAATAGCCCCAACAGTCAAACGTTATATTACGGGACTATTTATTGATGATTAATGGTTGATTAATGGATCTCAGAAGAGCATTAGCAGCGACGGGCAGTGTGTGAATACACTGGCTGTCAGCGCATAAGGAAAATGGGCTGTAAGTGACTGCAGCTACTTTCTGACCTGCCCAAAGGCAGTCGTTGATTAACTATTCAGTAAAAGATCAGGTTATTGTGTTTTATAAACTACTCATATATTTCTAAAGCATAATCACAAGAAGACATTTTCCACTGTAAAGCTGCTGAATAGAAAACCTTTGAGGCAGCCTGTCAGCAACACAGCTCTCACTTTACGTGGGCTGAGTATACGAATAGTAAGGAGGAACCACCCAGCCATCAAGGTGGGTCTGGTTTATTGTGTGACAGTGTCTCTGAGGTGTCTGTACACTCTGCCGGTGCTCAGTGCTGGCTATGCCTGGTCAACTGGTTGCTCAGAAAACCTGCGATAGGTTTAACTTGACCTGGGATAAGGGCACTCTAGGAAATGCCTTACTCATTGAGGATGCACTACACCCCTGAAGCCAGGTTAACAGATGAAAAAGAAACTTTTCCTGCAAGGACACATACAAGGACAGTCTGGGATAAAGTTGACAATGCTTTGAAACACATGCAACAACACTGTCATGCTCAGGGCGGTAACCATGCAATGTCCATTAGAGGAGATACTGCTCATGCGAGGCTCATGGTAGTGCGCAGGGAGGATGGGCCAGCTTCTGCGCTCAGCGATGCTGGTCTTGGGTCAGGACAGTCCCACGAAGGCAGAGGGGTTGCAGCAGGATGAAAGCAGTGAGAGATCAGCCACACAGCTTCACTGCAGCTCTGACCCCTCCGAGCAGGAGGAAGCCTGTGGTTCAGAGCACCGAGGTCCCCAGCTCTGCTGGGTGCATTCCTGGTTCCTTTAGGAACAGGAATTTTACTTCAGCTGACTGCACAGCAAGTGGCTCCAGCCTCCTCTCAGTTCAGACACACATTTTACCTCTTAGTGAGAATACACTATGTTATTCTCCCCAGTCTGGGTGTTCACTGCACACACCTACTGTCACAGCCTGCTCAGACAGAGACGGGGGGTCTGCAGGAGAACCTGGATGAGGACAACAGTGGACCATGGGGACATGGGCACAGCAAAGAGGAGAGATCTGACGCATCATTAATTGCAGCAGGCAAAATGCAACCTGCACCTGGTTTCTCCAGGGAAAGA
>NW_010104427.1:2161-49347 GCF_000699245.1 Pterocles gutturalis | reverse complement strand
CACCCAACTACCAGACTTATAGCAAACACAGAGAAGTATCCCTTCAGCTGCAGCTGAGTTTGAATTGGTAGAGATGCAGAAGGGAAAGGAGAAACCATCAAATATATGCAAAAGGAAAACCACAGTCCTTTCTTGCCCCCACTCCTAGATGTTAGCTAATACTTGGATCTCACCTCTCTGCAGAGAATTTAAACTCCTTTGCTTGTGATTCTGCTGACATGAAAATTAATGAAGCACTGTCTCCTAGCTTAAAAGCATTTTGGTTGGCATTACAATTGCTAGCTACAGCTTCTCCATTATTCTCCTCTGCATGAAACATTAGAAAGCCCTGATGGGTTTATGTGCACGCTTGGCACAGAGTAGCTCTGTACCTGCAGCTGCCTGGAAAAATAAGCAAGATGGTTTGATAATTCCCTAGATGGAAATACTAAACACTCAGCTATGCAATGCCCAAAATTCTAGTTACAGCTCAAATGTTTCTGCTGGATACAGAGATGGTTGTGGCATCGAGAGGATGGACTAAATTAAATACCACTCTGTGCTGCCCATGATTGCTCACCCCTAGAGAGAACGGCTTACAGTCAGTGCTTTGAAAGGCTTCTCTGCTGGGTCTTAAAATAAAACTGGCCTCTTCCTCCTACAATGTCCAGACGCTCAGCTCTGTGTTGGGAAACTCCTTGGAGAAACACGGCTGTGGCCATGCTCCTCTCGTACGGTGTGGAAATCAGGAAAAAGCACTCGCCTTCTCTGAGTTCTCAGTTTTTGGAGTCTTTCTGGGGAACAATGACTTTGTGACACTACTCAAAGGCACTCTCTGCTCCCCAGACAGGGCCTCCCCAGGGCTGTGTCAGGCATTTCCAGCTTTTCCAGCGTTGCCTGCACTGCTTTCGGCACAGAGCATCACCCAGACCCCACTTGCAGCCTTTGAAGCCCAGGGTACCGCCTGTGTTTGACCTGACATTGCTCTCCTCTGCGGGCCAGCGGCTGCTGGCTTCACGGCAGATACGGGAGGGTTGGATGTGGCCCCATATCCCGCACGCAGAGGAGATCAAGCCGATCCATGTGGTTTTAATTAAAAACTTTAATCTGGGGAGGCTGGTTTCAGTCTGTGTCTTCTGAGAACCTCAATAAAAGGTTAGGAGCTGCAGGATTATTAAATTACACTACCCTTATTTACATAGTAGATACAGTGGATGGAGGTAGTGACTGCGTTAGAAAAACATTCTAGTTTCTCTGGAATTTTTACCTTCCCGTGAAAAAGTACGCTGTGCTGTCTGACAGCAGAGATGTGGGCTGAGAGGGACCTTCCTGCCAGGCTCCTGCAAGGCCTGAGAAGCACCCCCAAAACAGGCATGTGGTGATTCTCCATCCCACCTGCGTGGGTTCTGATGAAGGAGCTGTGTCCTGCTGCAGGGCTGCGTCCTCCACGGAGCAATCCCTCTCCAGGCTCACAGCTCTGCACACAGGATCCAAATCCTGCAGAGCCTGGGATTCGTACCCCTCGGATGGGACCATCCAGGCACTGATAAGCTGGGGCTTAACCCAGGTCTAAGCCCAAGCCTACCATGGCTCAGTGGTGTGTTTCTGTGTGTGTAGGTACCTACAGATGCCCAAATACCTCAATACACAGAAACACACACAGAGGACATTACAGACAGGAGACAGGACACAAAGACAAGATGCCAGGCAGACAGGGCGAGTCCAGATGGACTGGTGTTGCTCAGATAGTACATCTGTTAGCTATGCTGGATTTTACTTGTTAACAGCCCTAATTCTTCCTCCCCTTATGGTCTCTTCAGGCCAAATGCTAGACATGGCAACTGAAGTAAAAGCAGGGCTCTCTGCTAGGGTTCCCAACGTGGGCTCCTTGCTCCTCCGCGTCTCCTGTGCCCGTCCTGCCCCGTGGGGACTGGCCTCTCACCCGCTCCTCCGTATGGGCAAGACACACCGTGTTGGGGCACGTGGAATGCACCCATGCCCACACGTGCACACAGACACTCCTCCACGCACGGCACCAACCACATCTCACATCTTTCTGAGTCTGCCACATTTTTACACCAAATCCATTGTCTTCTAAATTCTCCAGGAGGTGAAAACTCCTCCCATTTAAACTGGAAAATATCCATTAAAATATAAACAGTAATCTTCCAAAATGTGTATCTGATATTTGATTTCACCTTGCTAACAACTCAAATTCGGATGCCAAGCTATCCATGCTGAACAGAGGCAGGTAGGAGACCTCAGAGCCGGACGATCTGAGGTAACCTCCTGGAAGCCCAGCACATGGCCAAACATTTATCCTCTCAGTTGCTATATTGGACTTGATCACCCTCCAGAAAGCTGTCCTCCTCCTTGCATGCTCTCAGTGAAATGTTACAACCCGCATCTGTGCAATGCCTGGGTCTGCGGTCTGAAATGTCTCCTTGACTCTATCCTTCAGGATAGCTGGACAGAGAGGGGCAATGTGACAGTGTCCATCACTTTGACAGGGACTGGCTCTTCTCGGAGTCTAAGCAGCGAGCCACAGACAGGCTTGTAATAAGATTTACTTCATAATTAAAAGCAACTAGCTGCAGTTAAGCTATCCCTCCTTACCTGTGCCCCAGTCTATTTTATCTAAGGATGCTTAATGTTCTTTGTAAACAAGCTTTTCTTTTTTTTTTTTTTTGCACATAAACTTTGAGTTTATCCGAGTGTCTTCTTGGGTCAGACATTGGTGTAGAAATACTGCACAAGCAGGAGGACTCTTGAGAGCCTGAAACTGATTTCTCTTATTGTGCTGGAAATGCTGCCTTCAGGATTTCCACTTCTAATCCTAGCTGGAAACTCAAACTCAAAAACCAAAATGGGAAAAGGGAAATGAAATTGCATTTGAACTCTTAGAAATCTCCGAAGAGATTCAGCTCCTCTTTGCAGCTGCCTAGTTTGGTCTCAATTCCATTTTAACCCAGCTACTTTACTCACAACCAGCTAAAATGAAACGGGCTTGGCCTTCACGGTGGTGTCAGGTCAGCCTGTCATTAAGCCCTCTGGAGACCCTGGTGCAGAGATTTAGCGCTGAGGTCTCCCGGGGGTCTGATAAAGAGGAGCACAAGAGCAGGAGAGGAGCTGCGAGGGATGCAGTTGCCTGCCTTCCGAGTCAGGCGTGCATTTCCAGTATTTCCATGTAGACTGTTCGCAAGGACAACCTGAGTCCCAGCACACTGCTAAGCAGGGAAGGGCTCCCCCAGCCTGTGATGGGGCAAGCATCTCTTGTAATGGACATCTTCCAGAGCAGAATTTTCTGGACAGCCCCATCCTGGGGCTCCGTTCCTCTCCCCAGGGCTGTCAGTTAGTTCATGCCCTCATGCAGCATGTTTGTGGCATGCGGGGCCATGCGCTAGGACTCTAAAAAGCATCACAATTATTTTGTCTAAGAAAAGAATTAAAAAATCAAACCACCACCACCACCATCATCAGATGCAAGCGGCACGTTAAGCCCCAGGGCTGCCCTCGGGACTGGCCTCCACGCACACAGTAAGCATTGCAGCTGTCTACTCACTGCATCCCCCAGGCACACCGCAAGCTCCCGCCCGGTGCTTGGGACACCTCTGCCTTGCAGAGAGTGATGGAGGACTCTGCTTGGAGGAGGATTTTCTCCCCAGCCAAGTAAACAGGTGATGCTTTACATCAGGCTTGTAGAGGACAATCCCAGGGTGTTGGCAGCCCCAAGGTTTAAGGTACCGCCAAAGAGGTAAGGAAGCAAAACAACCTCTTGAATCCCATGGAAACAAAACCAAAGGAAAACTAAAATCTTGCTTTGGGAGCAGGCAGGGCTCAGAAAGATTTTGGTTTGTAACGCAGTCTACCGACCAGACAGGTATATCTCCTTACTCCTGCGCTTTTTCTCCAAGCGTCTCAGCCGCTTCTCCTCCCGACGCCGGGCCTCCTCCGCCTCCTGGTGCTGTCGGCACTTGTGAAAGTTCTCCACCACCACCCCCACAAACATGTTGAGCACGAAGAAGCTGACGATGAGCAGGAAGGAGATGAAGTAGAGAAGCATCCAAGGGTTATGGTTCTGGATGGGCTGGTGAGGTGGGGAATTAAAAAACAAGAGAGAAGAGAAGTGGCATAGACAAGATGTGTGTAAGATATTGGGCACTCCGTAGCAACAAGACAGCACAGTACACTTCTGTGGGGAGGAGGAAAGGGCTGGGAGGAGTTAGGAGCTTTTTTCCAAAACAGTTTTCTCTCATTCACTTTTTCACTGAACTAGAATTTTATTTTTGTTGTAAAACCCATCCTAGCCTCCGTAAGTTGCCTTCCAGGATTTGATTATTTTGGCATTTATGTTATATAGCTTAAGATAAATCTCAGTGGACGTGCATCATCCCACCTGCGAGATCATTTTAGTTAAAGATAGGCTTCAGTTTACTCTTTTTTTGAGATGTGGGCTCATGGCTAATGTTTCTCAGTTGTTATGAGATCTTCAGAAGTAGGGGAAAATTCAGTACAAAGTGTTAGTGTTGCCTTTCCTTTGCAAATGGCACGTAACACACAAACTTAAGAGTGTCCCTTTCACAACATTCCTAGTTGTTTCCTATCTTGTACGAGTTTGCTTGGCACATGTGGCCCTCCTCAAGTACCATCATTCTGATTAAAAACCCCATCAGTGTTTGTACATGGGGCACAGACACTGTAAAAGCTACTCAGCGGAGAATGGAAAACCTTGGCAGCCCAATGGGCAGACACGACCTCAAGAAGGTCCTAAAGCTCTGCTCCTTCCTGGGACTTCAAAAACATCAGAGTCACCCAGGAATGAGACTTCTGAGAGCAACGCATCTGGACTCTGAAGTACATTTACCTGTTGGTCAATACCCACGGCATCCAAACCATCGTACATGATGTTCACCCAGCCATCTTTGGAGGACAGGACAAACAAGGACATGAGGGCCTATAAGAAAAGAACAAACAGACAGAAGAGATTGGTCTTGCACTTTAGTCCCCAGGAAAGAAACTAACAACAGACAATGCTCAGCAAAACCAATCCACAGCTCATAACACATCCTCTGGAGCTGGTGGAGAAATGCAACATATTGTGGCTTGCTTTTACCTATTTCCCTCTCCGGTTTAAAAGTGAGCAAACTATGGTCATTAATGCTTCTTTTCCCTCACATATAGGCTGATTTTTGCTCAGACACATCAAGCTTTCTGGCCACCAAAGCATGATTAAGAATCGGTATGTCAGGCTAGCCCAACATCATGGGGTTTTAAAAAGCAATAATATATCCCAGCTCCTACGACTGGCTCTCTTGCTTTTCAGCCAGTATAAAGCACCTTATTTTTTTCATTTGCAAACATAACAGAGGTCAAGAGACTAAAACTGACAAAGATTCCATACTATCAGCAAGCAATACATTTAAGCGCTTATCCATTAAAAACTGGTACAGAAAATCCATGCAGTGAGGACTTTACCTGTCCCAAATTGTCAAAATTGTACTTTCGCCGAACCCATTTGTAACGTGCGTTGGTGCAGTCAGTCTTCGTAGTGATGTTTTTCACATCAGGACCATCACAGTAGTAGAACTTGCCTTTAAAAAGCTGTATTTAAGAAGCAACCAAAAAAAAAAAAAAAAAAAAAAAAGAAGCAGCTTTGAAAAGTCTGTCCCCTGTTTTATCTTTCTTTCCCTTAGCAGAGCTGTTTGTCAAGTTCAAGTTCCTTTCCCTCCAGCTCAGATACCTGTCTTAACACACATGGCAGGAGAACACCTCTGGTGAAACTTCAGGCCCCGAGACACGGTTGTGTATTGCCTCAGACACAGAAGGAAGGTGATCCTGCAGACCTGCCCTGTCTTGTTGGGAGGATGACAATCTCCCCTACATCCTAGCACGCAGAGCCGGGAGGGATTTTAGGAATTTGGCTTTCCCTTCCCCTCCCCTCAGGCAGGCTTCGCTGGTGCTGAGCTGTTCATCAGGGAGCTCTGCTCTCCTAATCCTGAGGACATTTCAATGAGCAGATGCCAACCCCACCCCAGACCATATCTTCTAGGGCCTGGCTCTTCATTCCCAACACCGAGCCGAAATCTTCTTTTGGAGACATTTAACCTCATTACTTCCACCTTAACCCCATGTAGTGAGAAAAAACAGCTTCTCTTTTGCAGTCACTTACAGATGGCCGTGGTGAAGGAAATACTCTACCTGAACCCCTAAAATCCCAAAGATAATGAAGAAAGCACAGCAGATGAGAACAATATTCCCAATAGGCCTCAAGGAGGAGATCAAGGTTTCTACCACCAGCTTCAGACCTGGGGCTCTGCTGATGACTCTGGAAAAAATGGCAAAACAATAAAGCTCTTAATTTTTTGGCATGCCCTGTTATTACATGGTTGCTTTTCCTCCCCTGCTTGTAAAGGTAACACAACCCTCCTCTACCTGCAGACAGGATTCAGAGACCATTAGTGACTTATCTGGACAACCAGAGCCTTCACAGTCACATTGGATGGAATTAAAAAAGTGTAGGATACCCTACAGGGTGTTGGGCAATTGCTCGCTAGTGACAGTGAGGAGGGAATACTCTCTATGGGCAGAATACCCCAGAGGTTCCCACTACTATTTGTACCTCATCCCAGAGAGCTGATTCCCTCTGGGGTCTTTCAGACCCAAGCAGAGGGGCACACACCAGGCAGGAGCCTACTTCCTAACACAACGTGTGAACAGCTTCACAGCGGTACCAGAGAGCACGTCTTGTCCTCTTCCTACAGGTGGGAGTGCTCCCCTGCCCTACTGGCCTGGGCCCCGTGACAACTTTTCAAACCGAGTCATTTCCATTTGTTTCCTAATTAGTTCTTGAACTGACTCTTAGCCGACAGGACCAACAGCTCCACAGCCCAAGGGTCATCCCATGAAGCAGCAGCTTGCTTGCTGTGGGGCTGGGAGAGGCCAGGCGTGCTCTGAGCACAGCCCCAAGCAGCTTCTGGGTGTGATGGAGAACAAGGGTTTTCCTTTCCTGTACGAGTGCCTGGAGAAAGGCTCTCCCACGGGTGTGTGAAAAATGTGTTTCCACACATAAGCGTAACTAGCCCAAGCAGGCTCTTCGGGGAAGGTGGGTGTTTTGATTGAAGAACTTCAAAGATTTGTTTTTAGGAGGTGCCTGTGGAGGGGAGAGGGTATGAGTCCTTGCACAGCTAACGATGCTTTCATGCCTGCCAAACCCAGAGAAAAGAGCAGAGCTGTATGCTGCAGGGACAAAGCATTTCAATAGGGTCTTGTTCAGCAGCAAATAATGTGGCAGCCTGACCTGCACCTACAAAGTGTTAGGAATGGTCCCCGGAGTAATCCTAGAAGAGGCTGTGATAAATGAAGCCATCGTTAGAAGTGACGAATTCCTCTCTATTAATAGGATCTGCCCTAGTTATTCTCCAACACCAATTCCTTTTTTTTCCCCCTTACATTTACTTATGAATCACTCATGCCCTGATTTCTGTCCCTGGAGATGTGTCTCAGGCAGGTGCCCCAAGGTGCTGCCAGGCCAAGGCTTGTCCAGGGTGACCCAACGCTGCAAGGGGACCCCAATGCCACCAGCAGAACAGAGCACGAGAGCAAGAGAGGAGACAGAAACACTCACAAAGTTACTTGTCACTAAGGAAATACAGAGCAGCAGACAAATAGCTGTTGTTCTTGTGGTCATGAGCCTGAACAAGATTGCCTCTTCCTATTACTCTCATAAGTGAGCAGCTTTTCATCAGAAAGCCTACAGGTCTCAGGAGATGCCTATCTTATTTCCCCTGAAATTTCATGAAAAAAGGCTTGTGCTTCTTGCCAAGCAGGATGGAAACAGAACAGGAGCCCTGAGCTGATAAAAATCCCCCAAGCATTAACGCTCTTTGTTATTGCATAATGGTAAACAAAATACAAATTCTCTTTATTCCTTTTCTCAAATACTGAAAGCGTCTCCCCTTCCTCTTCCTAGCTGAGAGCTAAATTGTTTTGCAGTAACGTTAGATATGCAGGCACGGGAGAGCAGGTATAGATGCTGGAGCTTATCAAATTATTGTCAGCACCTGTTCAATTGCAAATTTTCTCTCAGCCAACGTGAATTCTTTGCTTGGGAACGACTGTGAGGCTGTGCCGTTTAACAAGGAGCCAGACTGTTTTGTAAAACGGTGATAAAAATGCAGCGTGGAGGAGGCATTCACTGCACTAACTGCCCGAGTACGATAACACCTCTCACTCCAAACTCCATCCGTTCTTTCCCATGCTGGAGAAGATGAATTACATAATAACTAATTTCACTGTTTTCAAACAGTTTCACTAGATAAGAGCTCCCCGAAGATGATTCTACCCATACCGTGTTTCGGCTTTTTGTGTTATTAAGCAAGACCTTGACTGATCACGTGCATTTTTTCAAGCTCCTTGATCTATCAACACAAAGAAAACTCAAGCCATGCTATCGGTGAACGTACCGGAGAGGTCTCAAGGTCCGCAGAAGTCTCAAAACGCGAAGGACACCCAGGATCTTAGCTCCGCCTGCCGATGCCATGGAGACAATAATGTCAATGATAGATACAAAGACCAGGACTCCATCCAGGACATTCCAGCTGCTCTGCAGATAGGTGTGCTCCCCAGCGAAAAAGCCAAGAGCTACCACCTACAGCCAGGAAAAGAGAGACATTTAAATCTTCACCCAGATCTTAACTATGTCATGTTCTGGTCTCTGCCAGGACTCACTAGGGGCCATGGGATGAAGATGTAATTACCTTAACCATCATTTCAGCCACAAAGATTGCAGTGAAGATGTAATTAGAAACACTTAGGAATATCCTTTCCTGTAAAACATGGAACAACAAAAAGAGGCAAGTTATTTAAAGACATCGGAAAACAAACATCTTTCCTTTTGCAGGGTCTTGCCCTGACAAGATTAAGATCTGGATGCTGGATCAAGGAAGAAAATGCCTCAGGTACTCACTGTGCTGTGTGGGTCTATGTCTGGTCGCTCCAGCGCTATAGTGATGCAGTTGAGAAATATGAAGACCAGCACCACGTGATCAAACATTTTGTGAGCAATGACCTTCTGGCACATCACTCGGAACCTGAAGACACGGCGCGGAGAAAAATATCTTTCAGATGTTTGGGTCAGCAAGAGACTCCCATCTGAATGGCACATCCTCAAAAGCCTTCAGCAGCTGTGCCATCAGCATCAGCCCATGGCGAGCTAGTGTCTCCACCAGCTTCAGCCTTCATTATCAATGCACTAACCAAGATGTAATAACAGCTGTTATTAATGCTGATTAAACCACCCTTCCTCCTAGCCAGGCATGGAGTGAACCATGCAACAATTCTCCCCACAAGTAACAAAAAAGTTACTTTAAAGTCAGGAATTGGATTTCTAAAATTCTCAGTGCTTCTGCATCAGAGAGGGATTTTTCTCAAGGGAAGGCTAGTTAGAAATGTAGGATTCCATTACCACAAAAACCTGGTGGGCTGGCATTTCACTGGGATTTCTTACCGATTCTGTGGGGAAAACAAGTAGAGGGACCAGTCTTCATGACTCTTGCACCACTGTGGTTTGTAGGGCTCCAGGACTTTGCGAATCCGATAGCAGTAACTCTGGATAGAAAACAAGAAACACCTTTTCTTCCTCTTTTATTTTCCTGCCTCTTCAACTTTCACAGTCCTTTTGTGAAAGGGGGCAGAACATGGCATTTCATAGCGCCTGTAGGCAGTCATGGCCTTTGGGACAGAGCTGTGGCAGGCATTGTCACATTTGTCCATCAAAACAGGGAGGAAAGGGATGGAAGAAAGGGGCTGCTGTACAGTGAGATATGAACATGACAAAGCAAGACTTCTAGGCAGGTATCATTCTGAGATCCAAATTGTGTCAAAAACAAAAAGGGCTCAAACAACCAAAAAGTTAAGTAGAAAACATTCATTCTAGGATTTCAAGCCTTCAAGATGCCAAACAGCTCTTGTGAGCAAAGATATTGGCTAGCTGTTGTGCCTACAGCTCATTTTTGGAGTCATCCCAGGCCAGTGGAACAACATCAACCAGCCCAAAAACTCGGCAAATACATGCACATCCCCTTGCAGTTTTACCTCACAAAAGACCACTGCAATGTAACAGCCCAACCCATTAGCTAAAAAAAACCAAAAACAAACCACCTAGGAAGAGGAGGCCCATCCCTCGAATCTGGATTCATGTTGTCTACACCAGCCATTAGGCAGTAATATGTTTCCAAGATGGATTTTAAATCAGCCTTCTTGGAGCGGAAAAGCCACGTAACACGTGAGAACCCAATTCCCCCCTCAACTCACATCTTCCATGTCATCATCATAGTCCATGGCATCCTCCTTATGGCCATCGACACGCAGGAAGAACTCGCTGGGGACGTGAACCATCTTGCCGTTGCAGTCTTGGTACTCGGCAGGCAGCACGGCCATGGGGCTGATACTGAGCGAGTGGCGCATGGTGGGCAACTGCAGCAGCTCAGGCAAATCCAGGGAGCTGCGGTAGTCCAGGGACTCTGCCCGGCGGTGCAACGAGGGCCTACTGACTGTGCTGGACTTGGCGTCATCGGAGTCATCGTCTGTGCTGCCTTTCCCCTCCCCAGAGAGTAAGGACTCCCTTTCTCCTGACTGGTTCTTCTTCTTGAGGCTCGGGGCTCTGCCCAGGCTGTTCCAGCTTGAGCGTCGGCTTCCCCAGTTGCTGCTGGTGCCCCAGTTGGCGCAAGGGGAACTGCGGAGGCTGGACTGAGAGAGGACAAAGACATTTGAGGGTTTGTTTCCAGGAGGAAGCCAAAAGATATGGCATTTTGCCCTGAGTGGAAGACCTTTCTCGTTGCAAGTCATGTCTTCCAGCTTTCCTCACTGCTCTGATTTCATCATGCCAATGCCTTGAGATGGGAGCCGAGCCCCGAGCCAAGCCCACACTGAAGGTACTCTGTGAGCTACCCCTCTAGCACAGCTACCAATCCTCTGCGCTGCATGACTTCCTACTGTCCTCACAACATTAACTGCGCATAAAATCACTACCCAAAGACACTATTGCTGAAGTGGCATTTTCTTTCCTCAGGTTCAAGTGGCTTTAGCCCACAACTGGGTTTCCAAAGGTGCTCTGGCACCTGGATCATCCAAGTGTTTGTTGGAAATCGTGTCCCCATTTGCATTACTTTCTCTTCAATTTGCTGCATAAGGAGATGGAATGAATGTTTCTCTTCCAGCAAATTTCTGGCTCTGATCGGTGTGTCAGTGCACTTTGGCTGGCAGGTAGTTGCCAGGATGAGAGCACTTAAGGTCAGAACAGAAAAGCTAGAAGAAGAACTCCTTTCTCCTCCGTGGCTTCCTCCCAGCACAAAACGAGGCAAACGGCCTTCCTCCTCCTACTCAGCGTTGGCCAGCTCTCCTCTAACTGCTTCATCTTCCCTTGGCTGGTGGCACTGATGTGCTCTCAGAGAAAGGATTCAAAGCATGAACAACCCTCTCCAGCAACTCACAATCCCATGAAACCCCAAGGCAAACAACAGTCATCTCTATTTTCTTTTCAAAAGCATTACCTTGACTAAGCAGCTTACCAAAAGGGATAGTGGCTCTGTCTCTGTGTGAAGTTCCTTCACGGTCTGCTGCCTTGATTTGAACATGATATTGCAGTCACAGAGCAGAGGAATGGGACAGATAAGCAGCAGCAGAAATCCACTTTGTCTGTTAACTCTGCTCTCTCTGTTTTCACAGAGCTGCCCTCCCGCTCCCCTGTTGCAGGCAAAATGTTGCCAAAGCAGTCAGCTCCAGCCACATCTCTGCTCCACGAGCTGTGCTTGGTGGCAACTGGTGAGCTCAGATCTTGCTTTCTCTGATTCCCCTCCAATGGTGCTGCTGTGCTGGTAAGGACAAATGGTTCTTTTCCCTTGACACAAGGTGGATTCAAGACACAACCCTAAAACACTGTGGGGGGAAACAGGAACCCTTGCCAGCTTCTCCAAGACACCACAAAATGGCCAGTGTGGTTGGCAAAAGATGCTTCCTCCTCTTGAGAGGGGTTTGCTGGGACAACTGCATGAACTTATGACTTGTCTCAGGTTGTGTCTCTCCAGTGAGGTGGCTTGGCATGGGCCTCCAATTACATACTAGGCAGGAAAACACTGAATCCCAGTACATCCCCGTCTCCTCGCTTCATATACTCACTGCCCTTGACTGTTATGTTGTCTCCTGCCCCAGCATACCACACCCATTCATTTCTCCCCCTTGCCTCTATCCTCCTCCTGCCTTTCCACCTCTATCACCCCCCTTTTCATTTTCCAGCAATGTGCGCACACGCACACACACGTATATATCATCTGTGCTGCTTGCAGGCACTTGAGGGAGAGTCATTAGCAATAGGAACCTACCAAGGACTTCTGATCGTAGCTCAAGGGGTCTAGCGACGCGTTACTCCCTCTCCTCGACTCCACAAAAGTGTGCACTGAATCCATGTGTGGGGAGCACTTTGGCGTGGGCATTGGCGTGGCAGCAGTGCGCATGATGATAGGCGGTGGCATGCTTCCCCTGCCCTCCAGGTGTCCGTTTGGGGTGACGGCGAGTGAGTACATCTTCATCTCTGGGGAGGAGAGAGAATACGAGGTGAAAGCTCAGCTACAGCAATCACTCCTCAAAATGGACATTGCACCTTGAGTCTTCTTAGAACTCTGCTAAATGGAGAAGAAATGTTGTGGGCAAATAAGATCAGCATGTTGAAAGGCATATGGCAAATGTCATTGCAATACTCAAAACCACAAGCCTGATTTCAAACACAAAACTAAATTTGAACTAGCTCCCGTTTTACTGGGCTTTGTGGGTCCTGGTTTAATAACTGCAGAATCAGTCTTAAGGAGAGGGAAGGATGGGAGCATCCGTGACCAGCAGGAAAGAAGTACAAGGCTGCAGTGAGAAATCCAAGCGAGGGCATTACCCCTGCGGTTTTTCTTCCACTGGCTGCTTTTGCAATGCAGCGTGCTTCTATTGTATCGTCTGTTTGTTGCTGGCTTGCACACAAATACCTGATCTGCACCACAGAAGTCTGTGGGAACATTGCCATTCACTTGGAGGGGTGGAAGATCCAGCTCCAAATTTGCTAATCTGCAATAGAGGGTCCTCTTGCCAGTGTGTCTGTTTACAGACCAATGGCATTGCAATAGAATTGTTAATGTCCTTATGCTCTTTAGTCACCGGTTGGCACCTGTGAGGCTTATGGAGACATACAATTACTCATGAACTTTGACTGATGGCAAGTTCAGCCCTGTTTTCTACTCCTGTATTACCTCAGAAGGGTTGACAGTATTTCTTTCCCCTAGAACTCTCTTATTATTTGAAGCTGCTCAGCAAATAGTCAGTGCAAAGGAAATTTAAGGTGTGGGTTCCTTGCCAGCCATTTGCAGTGGACATTCATTGTATCACTTGCTGTTTGGAATTTGTTTCTTCACCTGCAGACTGAGCAGCTCCATCACCTTGCTGGGATCCAGCTCTGCCTCAGCTTCCCCAACAAATTATTTCTGCCCTCTCCTCTGCTGAATTCCATCTGCTCACCACAATCAGTATCATTCCCTTAGCTGAAACAAATCCTTGTTTAGAAGCATTTAAACGAATTCTAACAAGAGTCCAAACCGAGAATCAAAGTAGAGAGAAACTAAACTGCCTCCTGTTTGCCATCATGCTATTCACCCTGTTAAAATACGTGATCCCCTGTCCCCTGTCTGGCTGTCACCTGCTATTCCATGTTTATAGCACACCAGTACAATGTGGTTTTACCCCAAATCAATTGCCAGCCCTTCCTGTAACACAAATGAACAGCACCATGGCCATCAATCAAACCTCACCTAAATGCATTTGTGTGAGAAGTCAAAAGGAACAGATGAGAACATGATTGATTTGAGAAGCTGCTCAGAAGCAGTGTGAGAATATTGCTGCCAGCAAACCATTCTGTGGTAATGACACAGAAGAAATGATGAGACATATCTAAATATTCTAGTGTAGTTCAAATTAGAAAAACATCTGTTTAAAGGAAACACCGGTGCTCATTTTGCTTCCCCAGCACTTTTTGCATAGCTGCTCTGTTAACACAGCTATCAGATTAATTGCCAAATAAAATGCATTCTTCTACTTTCCCCCATAAGTATCTACAAAAAGATGACTGCGGAAGCACAGGTGTAGCTCTCAGATTCCCAGGCAAATGTAGAGACAAAATCCTACCTGTTGCTCGGAGATCTTTTAGCTTCTCAAAATCATCATCGAAGTTGGCAGATGTCTTGTCCTCATCTGTGTCTGACCTATTGGCATCACCCTGCAGAGAGGAGAAGGCTAATTAACAGACCCGATTCATTTAAACTTTAGCACAAAGGCCATTTGGATTATTTAGCAGCTCAGAGATACTTCAGCTCCCCATGGTTAGTTTAAGCATGACCCCAAGAACTAGGAGGGCAGAATGCCAAATTCCCTCTGACACTGCCCTGGGGAATGACCCCGGGTAAGCCCCTCTTCCTTGCTTTGATTCATTTTTGTACTTGGACAGAAAGGATGATGTGATTGTGACTGCTGCTCCTGCAATGTTGTTGAATTTCTTACACGGCGCCCAGCCTCACCGAACAGCGTGTCCCAGGGGAGAACACGACAGTGCAGCTGGAGTGACTGAGAAAAATGGGCATTGTGGGGTTCCAGATTCGCCCTCTCCATGACCCCAGCTGAAAGCACTTAGGTCTTAATGGCAAAGGACATCGAAGGGTTTTTCTTCTTTATTTGACAGCACTGTAAATTTGACTTACATCTGAAAACCAGGCCCTGATTTGCTTTCTTCACACTGACCAGTAATCAAGATTGTATTGGGAAATCTCTTTTCAGGCAGAAGGGAACGAGGCCAGCTTGCCTGGCAGCACAGCATCAGCCCAGGACAGAGAACAGCCAACCACCTCACGCTGGCTTTCCTCCTGGAAGTCCAGTTATTTTCCTCTTTCATATGTATTTGCCTCTGCTACCAAAACCGATCAGCCTAAATAATGTACAAGCCTGGGACAGAAGAGCTATTGTCAGGTTCCCCCTGCCGCAAGGGGTCTGCAGAAAGGAGAGATCCCAGCAGGCTGCTGGCATGACTCTGGCTTGATCCATCAGGACTCAGAAAAGCTGTGCAAATTGGCAGCAAAGGGTTGGATTAAAGCAGCTGATCCCAGAAAAAGGAGCACAGCTCTTTAACTGATGCCTGAACAAATCACCGTGGTTTCTAGAGACTTGGTGCTGAAGGGGCAGTGAACTTCATTTCATCTGTGATGTATCGCTAACCGGTGCAGCCAAACAGACAGGATGACTGAAAGGCTTCAACTCCCTTATTCATATTCTCTGTTTTGGAGCAGAAGTACTAGCGCGGAGTAGATGAAAGATTTGCATAATTTTGGAAGGTTTGTCTGCTTTTCCAGAGCAGCTCTGGGGTAGATTTCCAAATGACATGGGAACAATGTAAGCACAAATACGCAATTATGGTCCTGTTTGAAGCCTGGCTGCTTGTTGTCCTACGCACAAATGTACTAAAAATGGTTTTGTGGCCATTTAAGCCTATTCTCTTCCAGGGATACTCCTGCCAAACTTGCTCCACAGGCAGATCAGAACCTGAGATTAAACTGAGACTGTGCACTGTGATTCACAGACCAGTTTTTAGTGTCCTGGCTGAAATGCTGCTGATGGTTCAGAGCTCAGAGCAGCTCTAATGTGCATTTTCTCAGCTGCACAACTCTCCCAGGAGTCACTCTCCATCTAAGTAAAAGAAACACCTGAACAAATGGAGAAATGCACCTCAGTGTCTGCTGTAACTGCTAAGAGCATCACCCTGTAAGAGGGCAAAGTCAAAGAGGTCAAATCAAGAATTTCTGCCATATTCCCAACATACCATCAGAACCAGGGATGACAAAAGGAAAGAAAACCCAGTTCCATTGATACTTCTTCCGGGGAGTTGCTCAAGGAGACTGTAAACATCTTTGGTTTACAACCAGGGCTAAGTTATGCATTTGTAAGCATAACACTTGAACTGAGCCCTTGTAGCTGCAATACAGCCCTGAGAAAGGTTTTCTGTAGCACAGCTAACACCTCACCGTGAGACAACTGACAAGCCCATAGGCTTCATGTCAGGATTTATAATAAATGGAAGTGGAGAGCAAAATGTGCCCTGCAAATGTCATGCCTGTGGTTGCTGGCCTTTTCTGAGGGAGCACTGAGTGAGTAATACAAGCTTTCAAAACTACTTCTTACACACATTTAAATCAGGGTTCGTAACAGCTCCAAGCCTGAGCAAGCAAAGGACAGCCATTTGGCCAGGACTGCAACCCTGCGCTCAGAGAGCAGGGCATGAGGCTGCCCATTTCTGGCCTCACATTAGCAGGGGATTCAACCTCCAAAAGGGCAGGTAAGGCATGGGATCTGGACTGTACAAAGGTACCTGCAAGCTGCCAGGTTGCCAAGTCGAGAAAACTTCCTTCTGCCTTCAGGCAATCAGGAACAAAGGATGCAAACTGCTCTACAAGGGCTCTCCCTGCCTAGGTGCAGGACTGTTTGAGCAGGAGCAGTTTCCAGGCGTTTGGGTCAAACATGCTGGTTATCTCTGTTTGGGTTTCCCTGGCGTGTCTCCCTTTTCCACCCAGATTTGCTGGTCTGTGGAATCTGAGGATATCTGACACGTCTGGCCACTGAACAGTCCCCTCTCTGAGCTACCATATGGCCAACTGTACTGGTCGCTTTTGCATTCAGCTCAGGACAATCTAATACTTTAGGACATCTGCTGTAGCCTGTGTCGTTTTCTAGTATAATTGAGGTCCAGCACAACCACTCTGAATACAGCTACAACTCTCCTAGAGGAAAACCCCTTCTGGGCTGGAAGGCAGCAGCTACTGCAGAGCCGGTGGAAATACCGGTAATTGCTTTGCTTTGGTCTTACTGGGTTAGTGGTGAAAATGTCCAACCCCATCTGCAACAGGCTACACTAGAGCAGGAATATGACAAAGGTGTTATAGCATCCAGAGCAAAGCCAGGAGATGCTGAGATCAGTGACACTGAGAAAACTACAGGAATTTGGAAACAAAAAAGTGTCAGCATGAGCTCTAGTTACCGAGACATGGAGTATAGGCTTGTTCTTGGAAAAGGACCTTCGTGCTCTTCTTGGTCAGCTTGGACCACATCATACAAGACCACATCATACAAGACCACATCATACAAGATGTGTATGGACCACATCATACAAGACATCAAGATGCCCACTAATGCAGCGCAGAGCCGTACAGTTTGAAAGCGCAGAGCTGGACTTCTCTGTGTGCGCAGGTGGCACTCATTACCCTCAGCATCCATGAAGCAGCCCTGAGTGGTGCAGATCAGGGTTGTTTTTTCCCAAACTGGGGCTTGGCTCCTGTTGTTTCAGTTAAATTTCCTCTGCTAGTGCTGCAAGGAAGCTAGGAGGGATGTCCTAATAATGAATCTACGCAGACATCGTTGAAAGGCATAGATGTGGCTGTGCTGGCTTGAGAGAAGGGAATTTTTGGTCCATTAAGATTTCAGTTATATTCCACGGTTCATCTAAGTGTGATCTAAACATGGCAAATAAGAGTACGATACCATTTCTGGGGGGGAAAAAAAAAAGAAAAGTGGAAAAAACCCTATAAAAATAATTTCTTTCTCCTCTTTTTCTTTCCCTTGGGAGCTAAGGCGGTGAAAAGTGAAGCCATTTTCTTATTTTCTTTCTGAGTCTGTGAGCCTCTGAAGCCAATCCAGCACTAAGCAAACTTTCCTGTTTTGATGGTTGCAGAAATAAAAGTAATAATTAAAAAATCCCAAAGCACGACATCATAAGCCCTTTTGATCCCACTATTCTTAGCTTTAACTGGGACTGGATGTTTTTTGGTAAGTCTCAAAATCATTTCCATTTGCACTAGAACTTTGAAAAAAAGTATTTTTTTTCTGGATAATATGTACGTGCACAAACATCATTATATTTACAATTGATATAGACCATCCTCACTTAAAATCTGCCCCAAATGGACTTGTTGTGACCTGAAAGGAAGATGGAGAAGAGCAGGATAGGGCAGGGGATGGCTGGTTTCACTCTCTCAGGATGCTGAAAGCAGACCTGGAATGGACTTGCTGCGGGGAGAGGAAAACTTAAGAATCTGCAGGGGCCCCCCCAGTCACACCAGTACCGTACCACTTGCACCACTCACACCAGTGTGGCCTGCTGCTCTGGATCACGTGGCGCAGGACTGGATGCACAGCTGCTAAGGTCCTGCATAGTTCAGATCAGGACATGGCATATTGCTTTTGACGGAGAAATAAAATAATTTCTCTAATCGTTTCCATGTGAGATGGGATGCCTGCAGTTTATCATAAAGTCCCTGCTTGTTGACCTGATACAGACATTATCAGGTGTAAGTAAAAATCTCTTTAGCATTTACATATCCTACATCACCCTAAGTATATAAAAATTTAATGTTTGTAACAGCTGTGCTACTAGCCTCAAATTACACATAGGGACAGCATCACAAGGAAAAGCCAGGACTGAGAGTCAGCTCACATCCTGCCTGGTCCCCCATAAAGAAACACAAAACACACGAAATATGGGAGATTAGGCAAGTTAAATCCATCCTAAATAGATGGTAAAGCCTTTGACACCATTTCCCACAGCATTCTGGAGAAATCGGCTGCTCATGGCTTGGATGGGTGTACTCTTCGCTGGGGAGATGTTATTGCTCTCCACAACTACCTGAAAGGAGGTTGTAGCGAGGTGGGCATCAGTCTCTCCTTCCAGGTAACAAGCCACAGGATAAGAGGAAATGGCCTCAAGTTGCGCCAGGAGAGGTTTAGATGGGATATCAGGAAAAATTTCTTCACTGAAAGAGTTGTCAAGCATTGGAACAGGCTGCCCAGGGAAGTGGTTGAGTCACCATCCTTGAGGGTATTTAAAAGATGTGTAGATGTGGCGCTTAGGGACACGGTTTAGTGGTGGACTTGGCAGTGCTAGGTTAATGGTTGGACTCAATGATCTTAAAGGTCTTTTCCAACCTAAATGATCCTACGATTCTATGATAAATTATTTCCTTTAGGTCATACAATGGACCCTGTAGCAAATCAACCAAAGTGTTGGTCTCCCAAGTCCAGTGGGGCTTATTTGCAACTCATAAGAGCTTCACGTGCCCAGCTTGGCTCATCTACACCCCTTACATTTAAATTTAGGGCTGCTTGCACGGCTAGATGTCTGCACTGATGTGAACTCATCCCTACATTCTTGCCTACGCATGCTTCTCCATTTTCTCCCTCCCTCTGCTTGGATCTCTTACCTCTGCCTGGAAGCCTTCTACCAGAATGGCAACAAGAAGGTTGAAGAGCACATAATTGCCGAAGGTCATCAGGGCCACAAAGTAGAGTGCTGCCCATGAGGATGTAGATGCCATCCCATTGTACAGGACCACGTTCCAGTCCTCTTGAGTGAGGATCTGCAGAGAGGTGAAGGGGAAGACTCTCTAATTACTCCACTCCTCTCATGCACAGCAGCTGCATTCACATACTGACTCATCCATTTCTTCCTCTCCTTTTGACCTTTTCTGAGTATAATCATTAGCAGGTCTCATGAGGTGAGACAGCAAAACATTCCTTTTAGATCTTTGCAGGATAGCTCTCTCCTGGCCAAACCTCCCCTCTCTGCGGAGGATCTAGCACACCCCTGCCCACAGAGATAACTAGTTCAGATCCTAGATAGGTAACATGAAGGACATAAAAGTCCCATTGTTGGGTGGTGGCATTGCCTCCTTTGATAACCATCAGCAGATAACAGACCTGAAGCCAGAGCTGTTGTCTCTCCTTTTGACCTGCTCTTTATAAGGCATCTGGAGCTGAAGGAAAGGGTTGGGGACATGATATTTGACAAGATAAATGACATGGGGTGGCTTAAGAAACTCAGGGAAGCAAAGTGGTTTCCATTAGGTAAAACTAGTGACAAGCCAGGCAAAAAAATACACGTCTTTGCAAAGCCCTGCTGCAAGGGACCTTCCTCAGGGATTCCCACTCTCCTAGCTTTCCGGGAGCTCAAAAATCCTGGGGCCTAAGAAAAATGGATGACAATGACAGATTCATGCTCCACATTAATTCAGATTTACAATGAAAACGGCCTCTAGCCCTCCTGAAAACACGGCAGCTCTGGGGTAGGAATGCAGCCAGCTGCACTGAGCCACGCCACTCGTTAACCCTCGCAGGATGTAGGACTGAGCCCTTGTGCTCGGTGCCAACTCTATTTCCCAAGGAACTGTTAGAATAAATGCAGAAATCTGTATTTACCTTGGTAAAATAAAAAATAGGAACCTGCGAGACTAATGCTGATGTGTCTTTGCTCCTCTGTAAGAAGGAAAACTTTGCAAGAAGTTCTGTTGCTCACAGTGAAGACTCTGGTTGGGTTTCTACCCCGAATTATACTGTGGTGAACACCTACTCTGCATTTAGAAACTTAGCTTAACGTTGTTTACATTGTGCTCCACTTGCTGCACTTGGGCTCTAAAGACTGAGCTTTTAGCCAGAAAAGACTAATCTTTATATTTAGAATGTCCTGGAAATAGCAGCTTATTGCTCCATTGCAGAACACGCCAGTAATTCCAAGCACATAACAGAACTTGTCTGCAGAGGAAACACAACTTTATATAGAAAGACTTTCCCAGCACTTAACGCCAGCAACTCCAGCTCTGATTTATGACAGTATTTATCTCTCCCAGTTAAATGAAATGGTTTGCAAAGTGCATTTTTGGGGCAGAGAGGGCAAGTAAGGAGACAGAGATCTACAGAATAGGAGCAGAATGGACAGCAGCAGACTCTGGGTCTTGATCTTACTGACTACATGAAAGAAAAATAAGAGTGGATTTACAGGCTTTCTTAGACTTTTACTGACAACAGATATGCACAGTGATGATTTTGAGTAATTGTTTCTCTGTCAGAGCTTAGAGAGACCAGCTAACTCAGAAACACAATCACTTTGCCCTAATAACTCTACAGTGCCATTTCAGTGCAAATTTGACACCTACCAGAATAGGTATTTAAAGAAAAAATAACTTGTCCAGGTGGTCTACACTAAAATTTCCCAGAGGATTCAGAGCTTACCTGAAATACGGTCACAATGGCCCAAAGTAAGGAATCAAAATTCTTTCTATCTGGAACTGTGTCTCCTGTATCAGTTTTCAGGCTGAACTTGCATCCAAAAAGATGCATGCCGAGAATGCTAGAGTGGGAAAGAGAGAGATAAGACACACATTATTGTGTGAAATATGGATTCAGGGAGGATTGCAGTGATTTTTTGGACACTTTTCCCCCTGCAGTGTTTTCTGTGCCAGTGGTATCTCCCAGGAAGAAGGGCTCTGCTCCACCACTGACATGATCACTGATCAAACCCTGCCATTTGGTTCTTCTATGTCACTTTTCATTACAATTGTCTATACTGAAGTCAGATCAGGGATTTCCTTTGTCTAGAAAATGACAAACCGTATTGCCAGCTGCCTAGTCCAACTGGTTTCCAAGGACAGGATCCTGACGAGCATTACAGGGTCAAACAGAAAGAAGACTTGAAGTTTGTACAACCTCCATCTCAAAAGCAACACTGGTGGAGTCCAGTTACCGACAGCTTCCTGAGACACAACTGAGACTCCCAGGAACTCCAGAGCAATTGCTGCCTGTTTGTGTACTTCAGTCACCTACACAATTACGGTACTGCGTGAAAAACTGAGACCGAAAACAGGTAAATAGTCTCTGAGACCAAAACCAGGTAAATAGCCTGTTGAGTGTCTGCTTGACAGTCTATTGGAGCAATTCTACCATGTAGGCAGCCTAAAAAATGCGGCGTACTGTTATTGTAATCTACGTATTACTCAAGCAAGCTGAACAATTAATCAAAGAAGAGCTGCTGCCTCTGGTACCTGAAGATAAAGATGAAGAGCATGAGCAACATGCAGAAGGTAGCTACGTTGTCCATTGTCTTCATCAGGACCACCAGCTGGCGACGGAGGGCAGGCATGAACCGCACCAGTTTCAGCACCCGGAGCAGCCGAAAAGTTCGTAGCACAGAGAGGCCTCCGTCCGACTGGCCGATGATCTCCCAGACGCTGCAGGAACACCAGAAGGAGAAGAACTATAAAGAGCAGTCCATTACTATGAAAGCCCTGAGCAGGCTGGTTTCTTACAGGATATCACAGCATTTAAGTCCTAAAGGGGTAGTTTATTTGCCTGCTACTTTCTTGCTTCTGAAAAACACCTTTACCTCCCAGCTTCCCATGCACAACCTATATCCTTTAGAGCTGCTTTCTTGGATATTAAATTCCCTTATTTTTTGTGGCTCTTCTCAACACAGCATGTCTCCTGCTAGTCTGCGTCACTACAGGAAGTCACAAGCCTAGCCACAAAGTGTGGATCACAATTTTGTACCGAGCTGCTACCCAGAGGTATGGACCGAGGGGGGAAGAGCACTGCTAGAAGGAATCCCAGCACACAGAGGTGTTGCACAAGCTTCTCACATACATGCTGTGACATCCCTGCGCTGGGATAGCACCCCCTGGGAAAGCACAGAACAGTGCCCTCTCTTACCCTCCTGTTTGCCCTATTCCAGCCTGAGTTACGTGTTAATTTGGGAGATGGAGAGGGCACACTGCTGGGATACAGACACTCACAGTACTCCTTTCCCAGGACCAGCCATTCTGCACTTCAGTGGAAAATTGAATATTTATGCCAGATGTGTGGCATAAATAGACTTCGTTCTCCATCTGCCAGGTCCATTTACTTTGGACAGCCCTTCTAATGATAGGAATCAAAAAGGCCAGCATAATTATAGCACATCATAGCCAGCAAGCCCTGGATTAACACATGCCACGCCATTCCTGTTCCCCATCCCACTGCCCAACTGCTCGAGCCCTCGGCAAAAAACCCACAGTAGAGAAAGAACTGGTAGTGACCTGATGACAACAATGATCCCATCAAAGATGTTGTACGGGTTCTTGATGTAGCCGAAGATGCCAAAGGCAAGGAGTTTCAGGAGCATCTCCAGGGCAAACATGCTTGTGAAGACGATGTTACTGATCTCCAAGGCATTCGTCAACTCATCTGGCTAAGGGGCAAAAAAGCAACATGGTCAGACAGATGCACAGAGGAAATGGCTAAAGGCAGGTACGTTCCTCCTGCTCTGGGATTTGTGCTAATGATGCACAAATGCTCCATCTTCCCATGTTCCTTCCGGAGAGCCACAGGGGCAGAGACGTGTCTGAGGGGAACAGCAGACAAGCTTCACGGACAGTCCCTGTGAGTCTTACTGGAAACACACAATTCCAGCCCATTTCTGGAGCAGTTGCAGAACAGCTGTGCCCAATATGTGCGCCCAACAAACTAGAGCTATGCAAAGGAGAGGGCTTGCTCACTGTTGCAAGATACTCTTATCCAGGTGAATGGCCAGCATGGCTTGTAGAGCTTCTCTTTGGACTTGCATTGGTCAGGCTGTTTTTATTGCACTAACCCCGGCAGAGCTTTTTGGATTCTGCTATATCCAAAGCAGGGGCACTGTCAATACAGTACAGCCCTACTCACACACAAACAAAGCGCTTTCCTTGCAGACATCTCTTAAGAGATTTAGGAAAACAAATACCAGTTAAAGTCAGTAGGATCAACAGGTTTATCTCCCTGGAGAGATAAATTTTCCCTTTGGAAATTGTCCCCAAAAAACCCCAAGATGATTTTTTCCTTCTGCAGTCCTGGTTAGTACAGATTTTGTTCAAATGGCAGGATTTCCTCCAGGATCAGCGTGGGTTTCTCTGAGTGCAGAAGACTCCAAGCAGGTTAAATCCAAGAACTGATTTTTCTGTTCCCCTCCTCTATCACCAGTGCCAAATTACCTTGGGCTACAACCTTGCTTTCCAGACACAGCCTTACAACGTTCCTTTCCTGGGAAGCACACCAATGTCTGTCCAGCAGCCAGGCTCCAAAACGTGGCACAGCACGGACAGATGCAAAAGGTGGGCTGGGGTTCCCTCACTTACTGGAGCTACTCCTTCAAACAGCGCCAGACTCTGCAATGTGCATTGCAAATGCTCAAGGTCTGCTCTTTTAGGAAAGAAAATGAGTCTTTTTAGTTTCCTCAGTGTAATAATATTGTCTAGAAAAAGCTGTTATTTCCATATCTGACTCATCTCCTGACTGATAACAGCTTCCTTTATTCCCCATCCATCATTAGACACGATGTTAAAAGTTGGTGGTTTCTTGGGGATGTTGTTGCATTATTTGATGCTCTGAAGGGAGAAGAGCACTGCAATGATGTGGCACAGCCACATTTAACTCCATGCTCTGCAAACTGAATCCCTGGCAAGCGAAGGAGAGGGTGAAAGAGTTCACTCGGATGCAGGAAGAGCCCACACATCCTCTACTATAGGAATCACAGTCTGTGGGCTGCTAATGAAGCATCGTTCATCGGCTAAATCACTTTAGCCAATACTGTCTTTTGCTCAACCATTTATCCAGGAGAAAGAGCACTAAGAGCCTCAGTCCCTGTGTTTATAATCCACGTGCACTAATTACTAGGGGACAGCAGGGGAAGGACTGTGCAATTTCAGTTCTTTAGTCACCAGCAAGGGCTGGCCCGGCTGTCTGCGCCTGAACAGCGCGATCACCGCACTGCCCTCCTCACTCCCTCCTTGCTGCAGGGGTGGCGATTCCCTCCCCAACATCACAGCATCTCTGTGCCTTCCCCAGCGACGCCAAAACAACCTGGGCAGAGGTCTTCCCTTTGCAAAGGAAACACAGCTGGAGAAAAGAGCTGCTCTAGGACGGCATCTAATGGGCTCCCCAGCAGAGACAGTGCCTGAAACAGCCCCGGGGGCTCCCAGGCACCTGTCCCGCTGCAAGCCACAGCGGTGATGGGACACTAGGCTCACAGCGTGCTCGGGTTATTTGTCAGGAGCAGCGCATGGCTGGCATGGTTGGCTTCCCCTCGGCTGGGGTTATACAAGGGCATTCTGAACAAGAAGCAAAATAACTTACTAAATTCTCCCATCCCTCCAGGCAGCAGGCTTGAGAGCTCTTTGGGACAGGGTGTTCATGGCATGCTGAGGATGGCTCGTTAGTGCCTTCAGGCTGGGAGATTAATGAGACAATCATCAGCGAGGAAGCTGCAGTTTGGGCAGCTCTGAAGGGACAGGGTTGTTCCATAGTGCTTTCTGCTGGGAAACACAGAGAACCTGCCCATTGCTACCTGAAGTGCCTCGCAGTCTGCAGTACTGCAGGTGTCTCATCCGCCAAAGTAAAACTTGGCTCAGTGTTCTCCAAGTTCGCCTTGCCGCTGGCCAGATGTGCTGCTGAGAGTCACAATTTTATCATGGAAATTGGGATGGCTGGGGATCATTTCCAAAATCCCTAATCCTGGAATTTATGTGAATACGACAAGACAATCTCAGGACTCATTACAAAAAAAAAGTCAGTGCCCAGCCTGAAAAGCCTAATCTGCACAAACTTAAAAACACCGTCAGGCAAATGAAAAGATTTTGTCAGTTGCTATTCTCTAAAATCCCAGGTTTTCTAAGCCAATCCCAAGATTTTTTTTTTTTTTTTTCTGGCCTGTTGAACACACACCATTGCACCAGTTAACCTGCTGGTATCGTTGCTTGAATGGATTTGCCAATTTCCTTCGACAATTTGGTGCCCTCATTGCTCACTCTCCAGTGCTGTGACTTTTGCTTCACATACGAGTTCAGAGAGTGCAGCAGCAAAGCCGCAGCCATCTCTCAGGAGAGGGGAGAGAGGGCATGAGGGAGAGGGAAAGGAGAGGACACGGAGGTGGCCCAGATGAGATCATCAGTCGGTGTGATGAGGAGCTGATCCAGCAGATGGAGACGATGGGAGGACGCCTGGGCAGGGTTGGCGGAGGGCAGGCTGCCACTGCAAAGCCAATCGTGCTTCAGACAAGAGCTCTTCATTATCCTTTAGCGAGCAGATTTGGTGCGAGGCAGAACTAATTCGATGACAAGGACCGCTGTAACGTGACGTCTGGAGCGCAATCCTGCGGTGACACGGAGGCAGGACCCACTGGGCACAGACAAGGATGGATAGCCCTGCATGCTGGCGGAGCTGCTGATGGGAGCTTTTGTATTATTACAGTGGAAGCCGAACAGCAGATGAGCCAAGCATCCAGTGATACAGCCTTCAAATGTAATTACCTTCTTTCAACACCAACTGGAGCCTAGAAAACAGCCTGCCATAGATATTTTTATGGCTTATAAAATGGTTTGTTGCTTAGAGCACAATTCATTTCCCACTTCTCTCACTCGCTGATGAGCAAAGATCTAGGAGGAAGGTCAAGGAAGAGACACGTGAAAGCCAAGATGGATTTGGCCATTCCCCTGGAGTCAGCCACTAGGAGACACTGTTGTTTTGTTCAAATTTAAGCCAACCCCAGAGCAGGAATTTTCCCAGGAGGCTTTTTCTCTGGGAAAAAAAAGAAAAATGTTGATTTGCTGAAAACAAAACTTTTCATGGCAAGGATTATTTTTGTCCAACTTCCTGGCTGGAAGAAAATGAAATTGCAACAAAGCTTTAAAATTGCTGCAATGTCTTGTTTTGACCTTCTCATAAATTTCAGGCTTTTTGCTTGAGACGTGGTTGTGTCACGAAATGCAACTTCCTTTCTAGCAAGGAGTGGTTAACAAACAAAGGCTGGCATCAAAATGATGCCCTTCCCAGAGAGTAGTTCTAAAGTGGCTTTTTTTTTTTTTTTCTACTTTTTGACAAATACTTTATAAACCTTAACAACTCTGACAGGCGAAACTACTTGCCCACCATAGGGCTCCAAACTGCATCAGTGAAAATTTCCTTTTTCAAATGACAGTGAGAGAGCACGACCTCTTACCAGCTTTGGATAACGGCGCATCTTTTGCTGCTGCGATGATTGACCGTTACATTGATCTAGGTTTTCAGAGACTGGCCAGGGCAAATGGAGCACGGCCAAATGGCAACCAGGTGGCATTGCACGAGGCTACAAAATGCCCAGAAATCCCCGCAACGCAAGCCATGCCGGTGACGATGGGCAGTGCCACCACGCTGGCACGAGGGTCCACTGTGCCAGATGCAGAGGCTGGAATGGGAACTGCCACGCTGGAGGCAGGCAGCAAAAACGAGCACAGAGAATGGTTCGACTCCCAAGTCCCACCGGCAGGTCTCAGGCAACATTCAAAAAAGGTTCAGATCTGAGTACAAATTTGATGTATTTCAGATTCAAAAGAATCCTCCTATTTTGGCTGCAGGAGTAAGTTTCCCACCACTCAATAGAGGGGCAGAAACTGTGTGGGATCAATTTGCAGTGTTTCAGCATCCTTGAATATGAGTTTCAAGTACCAGTTAGCCTTGACTCCAGGCAAAACACGTCCCAGGAAAGCACAACCACCTCTGCTCGCTTTGAAGGCCGTATTTATGAAGTGGAATCTTTCAGTGATTCAAAACCGTGTTTTTATTAGGGACAAACCTCAAACGTTTCAACAGTTCATTCCGAGTTCAGATAAACAGACAAAAAAATCCTTTTCTAAATAGTTTGGGTCTGAAAACCTCGGAAGACTAGTTTCTTTCAGAGAATCTGATACTTCTGGTTTTAGCAAGACGCAGCACAACCCCAGAGCCTTCCTGGAACTGGGTGAAATTCAATAAAAGAGAAACCCATTATGGTCAAATTATTGATGGTCCCTACAAGCAGAGGATGCAGAACAGGAGTAGGATTTTGCAGCCTTAGATTCTCTTTGTGCAACTGAAATGCTGTATTTCTTCAAGCAAGCCACTCTCTTTGTGCTTCTCTCTCTCCTCTCTACCTTGTCTCGTTTGATTGCTGCATCCACACCCACCTACTTTACATGGCATCGGTTCAGTCACCAGCAGGATGGCACCATGCCTTGGCTGAGGCACCTTTTTGCTCTGAGACTGAGTAGAAATAATCACGCCTGCATCCCACTGGAGAAAAGAGACACCTGGTCCTTTTTTTTTGGGAGTGAGCTGCAGGGTAAAAAATGTGCTTTTGCTTCAGAAATCCCCCCTTGAGCCCAAAGCAGCCGTTCGACTCCTGAACAGGGAGAGCTGAGGCTGGCAGAGACGCAGAGGAGCAGTAAATCCAGAACATTTAGTCTCATAAACATCCTTTGCACTTGGGTTGTTTTTTCTCTAGTCCTGGGCCTAAAGCTGTCAATGGGATTTTGAGCACTTGTTTATGGCGGCTTCTCTGCTTTAGATTTTTACGTTCGGTCTGCAGAGACTCTGACCATAATGAACTGTCAATTTGAGCTTTGCTTTCGGACACTCTGTATTTTCTCTCTTCACCCCATTTTTCGAGAGATTGTCATTTTCCAACTACCAGCTATTCCATTGCAACGCATTTCATCTCTCTGCAGTCTCTGGCATCATCCCCATTTCACAGAATAAAAACCAAAGGGGATGGATGACTGATGCAGGGAGCAGGGGAGCATTCAAGCTAATTAGAGTGAGGTGGAAGAGGGAGGGAAAATCCAAAACACACAAGTTTTTGGATTAATAAACCATGGCAATTAATGCAACACTGCATAGCGCATCCGGCACTACACAACTTCACTTTTTAATATGTCCTTAGGTTGCAAAGGCACTTGCGAGCTGTGCCCAAGGACTAAAGGAGGGATGGCTCCTGACATTTCCTAGCAAAGAGGCACTTAGCAGCCAAGCACAGAACAACATCCAGAAGCAACAGGTCTAGCTTCAAGGAATTTGTGCATTTGTGCACAGCCAGCTCCTCCTTCTCCCTGATCTATGGTGACGAGGTGCAAAGGCTCTGCTCCACCCTAGTGAGAGGAAACCTCATTCTGGGGATTCAGGATCCATTGCACACAGTGAGGCATAGGCAGGGGTAGGATGGGAAGCCAAGAATTTCTGATTTTCCACCAAAGGCTTTTCCAAGTGGCATCTCTGCACGCTGCACAGATAAATGGGTGACACCAGGACACCCGCAGCCTCCGTCATGATGTCACCAGCTGCGAAAAGGGGACAGTCCTAGAAAAAACATGCAAAGGGATCTCAACCGCCCTGCAACTCTCCTCCTCTCACAGGGGAGGGGAGAGACAGTGCCCCTTGACAGCTCAGCCTTGCATTTCGCTTTTTCATCTCATGCCGGACATTTGTGCTCACTCATCCGAGACAAGAACCGAAACACTGCAACCACCCACCCTCCAGGGTCCTGCCCTGCCACCAGATCCGCAGAGCAGAAGGAAGCCCTTAGCATGTCCAGCGCACATCGACTGCACAGCACGGAGCTCTGCTTCAGCTGGCTTTTCCTCTATGAAGGGAGATTAAATCCTGCTTGCTTTACTCACTGAGCCACACAGCCTCCTACACAACTAATCTGTTTAACTGGTGGATTACTGGGCTCCATATTACAATTGTAGGGTTTACGTACTACTGTGAAAGCAATCGCAAGATGAAAGCCAGTTTACTGGGACAGATTAAAGCGATGGTTGGGGAGGGATTTAGACCTTTTTAATACGAAATATTGTTCAAAAATTGTGGGAATTGCTTCAATGAGTTTGAAGCACTGGCACCACAGGAGGGGAGCAAATCAGTGAAATTGCTAAAGAGAGCTCAGAATTACAAAATATTCCTCTTTTTCTCAAAAACTAGAACATGTACAGAATGTGTGTATAATACTAACAGTACAGGCAGGCTCCCAGTGTGCCAGGCAACAAGCATCAGTCTGCAACCCTGGACCCATGTGCCTTGTGAACACAGGATGAAGCCCTGGATAAAACATTGCACGGGACTGTTGGAGGCTGGGTTTAACCCATCAAGAAAGCGCAGCGATCTCTAACGCACAGCCTGTCTCTTTTCTTTCCTCCCCTTGGAGGTGGCGGGTTTATCCCAGTCCTCCTGGGACCCGGCGGTCCCTTCCTCCCCACGCACCACAGCTCACCTGCATCCAGCGATCCCCAAATCCTTACACTCTTACAAGCTCAAACTTTGCATCTGAAACCCTCAGCTGTGTTTCTTGCGTACTCACTGCTTTGAAAACTTACATCAAACACCAATTTCTTGCCCAGATCCTTTTTCTATGGCAAATTCAAATGTCTCATAAGCAGGGACTCAGTACTGCAGCAATTCTATGCAGAAGAGGCAAGATTCCCGTAAACTCTGCAAGCTGTATGCTTGTTTTTATTCACAGCTATTTCCTTCTAATGCCTCTGAAGCAGTTTGGGAAAAGGTCCTCTCTGAGGGAGTTTAAAGAGCCAGAAGCTTGCAGCTGAAGCAGAGAGCTGTCAAGGAACGTAAGTGACATCTCAGAAGACTGCTAGCAAGTGTGAAGGCTTCAGTTTGACCTTTATTTTTTTCCCCTTTTTTTGCTTGTCAAAGACCAAATGGAATAATTCTGATATTTCTAGGGTAAGTAAACAAACAACCAAACCAACCAACCAAAGAAACCCCACGCATTTTATGACTTGGCTTCTTTCCTCCTCTGCATTCCCTGCCCTTAAAAAAAATGAAGAATAATGCAAGTGGACCTTTCAATTTCTGCATTGGAAAATATTTCCTTTGTAAACTGTTTAGATGTAGTTTGTTTACTACAACATAGGACTCTTACTGTCCTAGGATCAACTTCAAACCAGTTCAGTCAATCTAGACTATGGTTCAAACCACGGAAATTGCCTTGCCTTCATATGATATAACATCTCTTACCAGGAATAATGGTTTGGATGGTGCTTTCCCATGCAGCTGGAATTTATTTATGCTCTCTGGCCTTGGAAAGGGACCAGGGACTTGAATCAGGATGCCCCAGCTCCTAGAAGACTGCTCTGGTCACCAAGATGTTTGCTGTTCTGAGGTGCCTCCTGCCCTGCATTTGTCAGCCAGACACGACACCCGCTCAGAACCAAACACCCTTCTCAGGAAGAGTTTAGCTGTCATTAATGTCACTACTAAAAGCTGTGACTTCGATGCGTTTGTGCTTTCTGATGAAAAAAAAAGGTTTGCTGAGAGATTTCCAAATGGTCTTTACTTAAAAGTAGGCTGGAACCAGGAGGAGAGAGATCTGCTCCTCATGCCTACTGATGAATGTTCACTCTCTGGCTCTGGAATTAAAAATGGAGAATTTATTCTCTCAGTCACCTCCACTCTCAGGTTTTATGCCTTCCCCTAAATGGGATCCTTCATGTGGAGCGATAACAGTTTAATTGAAGATAGCCGATGGTAATTTTTCCTCCTTTCAATTGACCTACTTGATCTCCTAATGCTCTATGGAATTGCTTTTTCCTCTCTGCTCTGTGGCATGAAAGTCACTGCTGATAATTACTTACCCAACTGCATATGGCCAGCCAAATGCAAAACACGCTGCTCCTTTCTGGAGCTGCAAATAGGGCATCGGCGGGGAAAGGGAGCAAGCTGCATACAAACATGAGGTACTCTGGCATTAAAAACCAATGCCATTAGAGTTAATGTTATCCAGCAATGACCATGTACCAAAGTCATATAACTTTCTGGGATTTTGGTGTAAATCCTTCAAAAGTTCACTTGGAATTGACTCCTGGCTAGGAGTGTTTTCTACAGAAGCAGCCTTGACTGCCACGCTTCAGCCTCTTGCAACAAGAGCTACAGATCCGAGTTTGTTCTCTGGGATAATCGACTCCGCTGTAGCTTCCTTAGGAAGCTTCCCAGGCAGAAGGTCTTACATGGCACAACATATTTGCAGTGTTACTTTCCCATTTCTCAGTTTCATTCAGCGAAATGCAATTTCATTTCAAGTGGCAGAAACGCCAGGCTGGATTAGATCAACTGCTGTCTACTCCACCCTCAGGAGGAAAGGACCTGGGCAATCTGAAATGCTATCAGCAGGAGCATACAAACCTAAAGCTACTGTTCTAGAAAAGTAGGCCAATCAGCTGGATTATATCTTGATGGAGGATCACTTGGGCTGACAGACGGCTGAAAAAATAAGCCTTAAAATAAAAAAAAAAACCCAAACCCTATAAAATAAACCCCCAAACAAGGCCAGAAGTGCTCAGGTTTAGTTATTAAACAAGAAGTCACAGGAGGAAGAAGCCAGCTCTCCAGATAACAACCAAGGGTGGAAGCCTCCAGCAGCACACCGAGAGCACTGCAATAGCTCACCTGGGCAGAGATGCTGGAGCATGGGCTCTGCAAACGGGTCATCCCTGTCAGTACTAATACACTGATTAGTTCCATTGAAAAAGAAGAAAAACAGAAATACGCCTGAACTCAGGACAGCGAACAACTCATCATTCCCCCAGTGCTGGGTGCAAGGGAGGAAGCATCTGTTCAGACCAAGCTTGGTGCCAAGGGAGCCACGATGATCCCTTCGGTCTCAGCAATGCCGTGTCTGGAGCATCGCTCAGGAGTCCACAGGACAGCACGTGTCCCACCGTGCATCAGGAGATGCCTCTGGCAACTTCCCAATGTTTCAGAAATGGACCTGTTGTACCCCTTCCCTCTTCTCTTAGCAGCTGTTAAATACGAGCAGGGTTCTCTCTACAAGCAGACTGCCATCCCACCCCATATCGGCTTCGTTCCTGTAAGAGCCTCTGGCGAAAATCCAAGGAAATTATACAGGCTGAATCATCCCCATCCATATGTTGGTGGAGCCCTTCAAAGAACCAGCAGATCCGTGAGGCGTGACATCTCTTAGCAAGGCCTGTGTTGACTCTCATCCAATATATTTGGCTTATCCCTTGCCATAAAAAAATGACATTCACACAAGGAATTAGAGTCACACAATTCTTGCCTATTGCAAACCTTTTTTTTTTCTTTTCTTGACCACTATCTGTGCTGAAGTCAACAACAAATGGTCCAAAATCATCAGCCTAATGTCCGAAATCAGCTTTGCTGGCTAATCACAAAGCATGCATTAAAAAAACACAATAAATAATACCTTGTTTTCCACACCAGTAACTAGAAAGAAGAGCTAGGGTCTACCTTTTCCTTTTAGATGTAAACTGAGTCACAAGAACTGAAGAGATGGAGAATTTAAGAAAGAGCATACACTATTGTGAGACATGCTATGAAAGGTTAGACACAAAGAACACAGAAATATGCTACAGCCCCTTTCAGATAAAAATGAACACAGAGGCCCCGCCTCAAGCAGTCTGCACAAGAAATCAAGGTTAATTCTTGATTTTCTTTGCTAAAATCTTGCAGCCAAACTACAGTTGTGTATTTCTGCCTGTGCACAGAGGTTATGGGATGCTCATCACAGATGGTTCTGACAACATCCATTAAAGGTGGCAGGAGCATGAACATCGAGAGAATAAAGAACAGTTTCCAAACTTTTTGATCGCACTGCAAGAGGCACCTTTAACAGTATGATCTTTATTCCACATCCAAGCAACAGGCTCGCTCTCTGATAACACAGAGATCAAAGGCCTTTGGGTTGTCATTAGCAGGCAAACTCAATAGAAGTTGTTTACTTCACCCAAGCTAATGGCACTGGAAATATTTAATCAAAAAATGGACACACTCTCTCTATTACTGCCAAGATGATTCAGAAGGGGCCACTTAAATCTATTTTGTCAAACCATTACTCATCCCTTGCTAATAGACCTTTATGGAGAGTCCCTTTGAAAAATGCGCATTCGTGATTTGCGGGCTGTGTACTGGTATTAGGAGATGAGGCACGTCAAGAAAACATGACAGAGGACTGCTGATGGGAAGAACAGGATGGGGAACATGTTTAGACTGTATCTGACAAAGATCTTGGCTTAGTCATCTTTTAAGCCCAAGGAGAGGGAGCTGAAGTGGCGTGATGGGGAAATAAGTTCAGGGAGAGGATAATTCTTCAGAAACATTTGAGCAATCTGACCTCTGAGTGCTAAGTGGAAGAAGGAAAGATGAAGAAGATTCGGAGAGCTTTTCTGAGGTTCAGGGATCTTGGGGTAGAAGAAGAAAACATAAATGTGGGTGGACACCAGGAGAAAATTTGGTGGTGTGTCCTACAGAACAGCATTGCCTACTTGAGCCTTCATTCTTAGGTCACCAAAGGAAGGTTCAGTGTCTGCAATGAGATACCAAATGTCAGGACTCCCAAGCTCTTCTCCTAACTCCTAGACTAATGACTAGTCTCTCATGTGGTCCTAAACGTCTATCAGATGTTTGGGCACAGGCAGTTCTTCACGGGCTTCCCTTTGGGATGTGCAGAGAATTTCATTAACCAAGGACGTTCATCTTCTGGGGTTGTCTTAAAAGACATGAAACCACTTACGACTCTGATATAGGACGAGTTGATCCTGCCTTAGAGCAAGAAGATGGGCTAGGTGAGTTGAGCTCTATCTACTGCAATTTTTGTGACACTGGACCAAAAGGATCTCTTGAGTTCCTAGGATCCAAGCCACTGCTATGGTGGGTAGCTACATTTTACCACTTTTTTCAGAAGCTGATGAAGCTCAGGGACATCCTGTGGGGACAACACAGCCAGGGGAACCTCCAGCCCTTTTGTCCTCCAAGACAGGACTGTACTTGGTACAGACTCCGTTTGGATATAGTTTCTCTGCACCTTCCAGGAACACCCATGAAGAGCTTAAGATTCAAAAGCATCCTCAGCATGGAAATAATGATCTGCAAATCCACATCTGTAACACAGGCAGCACCTCCTCTCTCTGCTCTGCATCAAAGATACGCTAGGAGCCAGGAGAACAAATTCAGAGGAAATCCACCTTTCCTCCCCTCTAGCAAACCTAAAGCAATCGTTACAAGCTTATTTTTGTCCCTGAGAACACAATGCTGCGAACAGCCCGGGGTACTCCAGCCTGCAGCCAAAGCAGGCAGATGGGAACTTCAGAGCTGCCACGCTGTTCCTGCAAGTGAATTATTGATACAACCTGTTAGCCATGAGCATCAGACTGAAGTGGCAATGAAAACCATCCACAATGATCACAAAGAAAAAGCAAAGACAAGAAGGTACAAAACCAGAGTCTGGATTTGCCAGCAGCCTGCAGCATGTGCTATTACAAGTGGCAAGAAAGGTTTTTGGCTTTTTCGGATGTGTCTTCACTAACAGCCTGCATCGGAGCAGGTGGACAGAGGTGACACAACACCATCATTGCTGCTGGAGACAAACGGATGAGCCGCTCCTGGGAGCTCATTGCCCCATTTTAGCTTCTGTGTGTGCGCAATACAGGCACTCAAACTCAGAAATTTAAAAATAACAACTACAATCACCATCAGCCCTCTTGCTCCCTGAGGCAACAGCACTTTGTTTTGATAAAGCAAGGAAGGACACCAGAGGTCAGAAAGGAACCACGAGACAGAGCTGCCCTTCAGCATGGTCGCATCACTTGGACATTGCACGAAGTGAAAGCTTGGAATTACTGAATGTGAACACAAACCAGCAGGAGAGCTCAGCAACTCGTGTTCCTCCTCACATCAGCGGTTTGTGTCTTACAGACAGCTATTGGACTTTCACCTAGCAGAATTCCTCGATTTCAGTGGGACCCCCGCTGACTTTGGAGATGGCCCAGTGCTTCCACATTTTCACCTTCTTGACAAAAAATCCCAATGACATGAAATTATGTTAAACCACCAGCAATATTCAGAGATGACCAAGGAACAAAATTCATAGAAAATAACTGTGCTGGCTTTGCAATGTGTTTATCTTGTAGTATTTATTTTTAATAGGGGGGGAGAACACAAAAATCTGGAAAATGGGACTTAAGAGGTGACTTTTCATTGCATTTTTCTCATTCCTTTTGCACGAAATATGCCTCACCCCCAAGCATGCTCTGGATTTGCAGTATGTTTCTATTGTTACGGGAACAAAATGATTCAGGGGAAAAAAAAGTTTAGTCATTCTGATTTCATATAATGAAATAAAATCACTGCTCAAATAATGAAATTCAGTTATATTAGCCCTAATAACAGCAGTACTAATTAAAATTATTGTAATTCACTACTATGAGGTTGCAGAGCCAAGCTGCAGAAGCTGTAGGACTGCTGAATGCCTGAGAGTAGAGACTCTGTCCCCAAGCTGGTGGAGTGGATGGATTTGGTTTTGGAGGTTGTTAGCTCAGCCTTGGTGTGCTGGGCAAAGGAGACTGCTACGCTAACGCTAATTACACTGCTAATGGCAACGATAATAACACCTCTCCGATCATCAGCGCTGATGCTGGGAACGCCAAAGCCATGCAATTATGCGCTGCTGTCATTTCAAGCGGGGCTTCAAGGCAGAGAAAAGCAAAGGTAAGAGAGGCAGCACACTCCTCCTGCTTTACATCTTGCAGCAATCTCTCTGTGGGAGATGCCTGGCTGGGGTGAAGGGCCAGGGAGCCCTTTCCCCTCCTCCTCCCGCATGACACCAGGCTCTGCGCAGGCAATGCCGTCCTCTGCGCTGCCTTGCCACCGTGCCCCCATCCTGATCCCACGCCGTGTGCAGGAGCCGTGGCAGGAGAAACCCTCCAGGCAGCGGAGATGAGCTCTGGCTGGCTGCACCGTGACAGTGCTGGGGCAGCACCCGAGCACTCTGCAGCCCTGCTGAATCGGCTCTGCCAACCCACTGCCCACATCATGATTCACCTGGGGAAAATCTGTCAGATGGTGACCACTGAGACAGAAAAGAAAAAAAAAAAAATTATTTCATTTGCAAACTTCATGCCACATTCAAGTTTTCCTCCTTGCAGTTTTTCCCATCCCTGCCATGGCTCTGACTAGCAGAAGTGATGCTTCTCCCACAGCAAGAGTCAGGAGGAACATCGCACAGGAAAGGCTGCTCCAGCCCTCTGCTCTGAGCAGAGCTCACGGCTACGCCAGCCGCACCAGGGCTTTGATCCGGCTCCCGGCCCTGGGAGCAGGGCCAGCCACCCCCGGCTGAAGAGGCAACCCCAAGAACGAGCCAAACTGATCCATATCCTCCAAACAGCTATGGCAGTTCTCATATGAAACAGGCAACTCAAGGTTTTATTTGCAGAGAGTGGGAGTAAAGGAGAATTTAGATGCCATCTCCAGCATAGTGGCTTTAATAAACTAGTAAAGCTCAAACCACCACGTGCAAGCAGAGGGCCCTTGAGAAAGCAACTGAGCTCAGAAATGTTTCTGCCCTGATGGAAATCCTCCTCATGGGTCGGGGTAGGATACACAGTAGATTTCAAACAATTATTTGCTAAACATCAGGACTTGCTCAGATGCTCTTGCTTGAGAAGGTGGCCAGTGTTTCCATGGCAACAAGCTATTGCCTTGGTGACTATGGACCTGGACTGGTGCTGCTAAACCACTGGGACCTTTGGACATCTGAGCACAGCAACAACTTTCCTCCTTTGCTCTCTGATGATGTTTTTTTTATTTATTTCTGAGTTCATCACCATCTAAAAGTTGCCTTAGGTGGTTGTGCTAGAGACAGAGAAGCACAAATTACTACAGAGAAGCATCCTCTGTTCACATCTGCCTCTCTGCTACCCAACTCAGAATTCCCTTTTCTATCAATCAGGTGCAAACCAACCCTAGGTCCAATCCTGGCTGCTCCAGAGCAGTGTTGACCCTCTATCTATAAACTAGGAAATTAAGCGGAAGGGGCATAGGACTTCATTAGCCCAGACATCAAAAGTACATTGACCTATATGCATTTAAACCTTTTAAGAGAGGTCAAACTGAGAGGCAATGGTGTTAACAAGGTGAAGAAGTGAGCTTGCACATAAAAAAGCAGCTTTGCACATTAACAGGTATCCTCCTAGGCAAAAAATCCACCTAGATTTCTGCGGGAGAGTAAAAAATGTGTCTGTGTCTCCCTCCGAACAATCTTCAGATAAACTTCATGCTATCAGAAAAGCTTTATCCTGGGCTCATACAGCAGAAAAATCTTGCATCTCTGCCTTTGAGAAGTTTGGCTGCTTTTCTTCCCAACTTTATCATTGAAACACACGCTCCCTCCAAGCGACCGGCAGTCTGGAACCCGATTGAACCGAACCATTACATTAGTTTCTTTTAAAATTTGCACAAACCCTCCACTTTGCAACTCCAAAGTGGTTTCTATGGAGATGCTAAAAAAAATGGAATGGCACCTTCTGGGTGCCGAATTCGGCACGGCAAAAACTTGAGTGAGCAGCAAAGGAGAGTGAATTAGAGACCCAGAACACGGCTGCTTACTCAGAGCCGTGGATAATGGGGGTAAGTTACCACTTTGGCTGACAGGCGTTAACCAAACTGACACGCTGCATTGAGCATCACGCAGAGTTTAATTAACTGCAGGCAGTGGGGCACTGACACAGAGAGGACAGCCTGCTGAATTTCCTTCCAGGGGGAACGTGATAGGGAGACGGAGCGACACCAGCACTTGCAAGGCAGAAGGGATCCTCATGCATTAAAAGGTTTCTCAGAAGAGCACTGGAGCTGTGTTTGACTGCCTCTCCGAGCAGCTCTGTCTCCTTTATCTGCAAAACCAGGCAGAGTCATCCAAATCTTGCAACTTCCTACACAGTCTATTTTAGAGTCTTAGAAACAAAAACAACACACAACAGGAAGGATGCGATTACTAGAAATATGTCTGAACTCTCCCACACCCCAGACCCATCAATCTCGATGGTCTTCACCGTTTGCATCGTTAAGGCAGAGCTTTCGCATCCCATCCCATCTGTATGGTCCTGCTGGATCAGAGCTCTGGCATGCACGGGTGTCCAGCTCCCTCAACACCCATGCGAGGTCCCAGTTTGGCTCCACTCTGCTTTTCCCAGGCACTGAATCGGACACAGAAAGGTCCACAGGCAGGGATGAAACATCACGTCTTGTGCTGACACAACTACCCTGGGCTACACAGAGCCCAAATACTAGTGCAGTGACCCTAGAGAGGCACAGCCGCAAGCCCTGAGGCTATCACAAGACCTTCTACGCCAAGTACACTATTCCCAAGTACATATTAAATATATATTGAAGCAATTTTCCATTAAAATCACCCAGCCAGGGCTTCAGACTTCAGACATGCAGGAGTGAGGAAGGACAAAGAAATAGTGCAAATGTGGTGGGGGGAACTGAACAGCGTGGTGTGCCCTTGGTCTTTGGAAGAGAGGCAGAATATCTCTTCCTTCAGCTGCCGTAATCAGGACATCTGTTTTTAAGTGAACACACAATAAGTGCTATGGAGCATTGTGTACCTCCGGGTGAGCGCTCACCCCTGGGATTTGAACATATGGCTGCATGAAGTCTGGCTAGTGCCAACCTGATTCTTAAACTATTAAAGCATCCCCTCAGGCTCTGTATCCTGTACTGTCTGTGTACATTGCACAAGGGAAAATAATCTGCTTTGGGGTTTTGAGAATTTCAAGCAAGGATATACAATTAGAAAAGTATTTGCTTCAGATGATGATAAATAACTCTGGACTGGAGAACCTCAGAAAATATCTGCTCTTCACTCCGGTGTGATGACACAAAGTCTTCTGCAGTGCTGTTTTACATGCTTTCCCGAGAGCCCAAACTTGTTAACCTTCATTTTGCAGCATGTTTTCAGAGGAGTGACAGCTGCAGCCGTAAGTACAGCATTCAGATTTCATGCTATAGTTAAAAAATCAAATATGTATGAAACCCTCTGCTATTACACACTGACTAGCAAGGGGGAAAAAAAAAAGGAGTGGGAGGAAACCCATAGCATTAAATAATTTTTGAAATAGAAAAAGGCTTCTGCAAGCTCAGGTGGGAAACTCCCGCTCCGCTGTTAGCTGCAGAGTCGGTATGTGTCTGTTGGTCTCAGGCTGCCTGTTCATCATCTGCTCACAGGTTAGTCTCAGGAACAGGGAGAATCTGTGCATGAGAAAGGAAGGAGCAGGGGCATGTCTTCAGCCATCAAACACCCCACACTACAGCCAGGGAGTGATTCTTGCTACTTTGGGGGGTATCTGTATATGCTGGTACTCTGTCGGCAGGAAGGAAGGGATGTAAAGAACAGAATTCCAGCCTAAACCTTCGGAGATCCCATTGGCACCCTAAAGAGGGGACACAGCTAGGGCAAGAAGAGCAGGGAACAACAAAAGGAAGGGGAACACTCTTTTGGATATCTTTGAACAGCGTTTTGGTGGGTTATGTTGTGCCCAGAGGAAGCAGGGAGCCGTCCCCCCACTCACCTCTGGCTCTAGGAGCATTCAGCGGCATTCACAGCTCCTGATAGTCCTCTGGGATTTCTGGCATTGGGTCCCCCTGCACTTCCACGCTCTGCAGTTCAGTCCCTTGTACTTTGGCACATGTATCAGCTGATACCTGCCAGCAGTCCAACACACCATATTAGTAGTTCTGCTTTAAAGACATTCAAGATGCTGATCTCTCGTTTTGGCAGCTCCAAGAGACCTTAGCGCAAGTGAGAGATCTTCTGCAGCATGGCCCCAATAACGCAGGCCATTTGCAAGGAGATAACTGCCCGGCAACCCAGCGTCTTTCAGACTCTCGGGCTGAAACTCATTTACACAAATGACTTAAAACTGTTTGCACTCCCAGGCAGCTGTGATCTGGGACAAACAGTGCTGACACAGTTAATGTTTTGCCTCTGAACCTTTCACAAACAAAAGGAAAACTCTGATTCTCTCCCATCCTGAGCAGCTTCCTGTGATTTGATTTATTTCCTCTTATTGGCTGGGTTTGGGGCAGGTTGGAGCTGTAAAGTTTCTGCCTAGACTCTGGATAGCTCAGAGAGCAAGGCTCACCTGGGGAACACAGAGCCAGGGCTTTGTTCCCCTGGTCCCATCACCAAGCTCCAGGTAGAGCTCCTAGGAGCAGCCACCACATTCTGGCTTCACAAACCACCTCAATCCAGACTCCCTTTAAATCCCAGACAAGTCCATGTATAGTCATACCGAGAGTCAGAGAACTACGGGATCCGTCTGTCTGCAGCAAAGTCAATTCCCTTTGGAGTACATAAAATAAATAAAAGGCTTCTCTTTCTGCTGCTTTCTCCAGGGGCACTACAGTAAGAAGTTTTGGATTTGTCTGTGCATGGGGCAAGGACAGGACAAGGAGAGAGGAGGTATTAATTTCTACAGGCAGCAAGCAGGAGAGAAAACTCCCAAGAAATGCCTTCATTGGGGGAAAGAAGCCAAGGGGTCTTCCTGCCCCATCCTCCTTGGTGGCAGACTCCCTGCTCTAGCAAGCTTTACCACTGATGCTACAAGACCTGTGCACAGAGTGGTTTTTTTCCCAAACTGGGAGTCAGGCTGTAAGCCAGACAGAGGAAACAAAAATAGAGCTTTAAAAGAATGCACGCAGGCATGCCAAATCTCCCTCATTTTCGAGTAAGAGTCTCACTCCTTTCAGATGCAGCTTTCTTCCTCCACCTCTCAAACCATTTATAAAAAAGCATCCTGGTCTTGTAACAAAAGATGCAGAAGGAGGTTTCAAGGAGACATTTAAAGCTTCATTCATAATTCTGGAAAATCTCACTGTCCCAGCTGGAGAACCCTGGTTGAAACCTGAGGAAAATTCATGACTCAGGTTGACAGCAGCAGTAAACATACTGGTTTCTTTCCTTGCAGCGATTCTTCTCCTCTGGTGTAAGGAGCTAGATTGTTACCCTGAGCATCTTTAATCCTCTGCCTGCCAATGGGGATGGCTGGTTCTGCCCCTCAGCACCGAGGTACCCAAAGAAGGGCAGTGTACAGGTCACCTTAGCAATACCACTAGATCTTCAGCCAGAACTCATGGACTAAGTTGCCATAATTTTGTATGTAATGCCAAATACTAATCCCACCTCACTCTGAGGTCTGGCTTGACTGCCTTCTCTACACCTTCCCAACATTTTCTCAGTTGAATCTATTTTTAAGCCTTTCTGTATTTTCCAGGTCTACAGAGAACGCAATCATCCACCCAGAGGATGTTGGAACTGCACAAAAGTATTAAATTAAACATGACTATTTCCTTTGCCTCCTAACTGTTGGGAACCACCAGTCTATAGGCACCATTAGTCCACGGTACAGCACCATCATGTACCACCCTCCTCATCCTCTTATCTGCATACCCCCTTGTGTTATGCTCCTGTTGCATCTGTTTTGAATTTGGACTGTAAACTAAGTTTTGCAGAGTCTACCTGCAACCTCCAGGCATCAAAACTGGTGCCGGGAGAGGTACAGTGCTCTGTTTCTGCTCTCACTGTTATCATTACTTGTAATAATATCTAGCCCGGGAGCCCCACACGGCAGGGTGATGTACACAGAACATAACACAATCCTTGTCTTGTGGAACAAAAAATCAAAGATGACAAAAGATAGATGCAGACAGACTGGGGAAGTGCAGGGAAACAAAGAGACAGCCGTGGATAACATGGGAGGTGGTGTTCCTGGTAGACCAGCGGTTGCATCCTCCCCAAAGCTCCTGAGACAACCCAAGCCACTCCTTGCTTCCCCCCACTCCAGGGCACGTACCTCTCCAAGTTTTGCCAACAATGCCCTAAGCATGTTTTCCTGCTCCCATCACTTGGTTTGGCTGTTGTGTTTCCTCTTCTCCTGTTCTCTAACCCTGCTCTTGTCCCTGCAGCCCAGCCACCTTTCCTGGAGGCAGCTGGAAGGATGGCAACCTGCTGCCATGTGCAAAAAGCCATGTGGGCAGCTTGGAGGGACCTGGCTGGAGCTCTGAGTGTTGCCTGCAGGCACTATGATCTCTCTGGAGCTGCTGATCACAGCCGCCACGAACCAGACACTCGAGCTCTTCCTCGAACTTGTATCTTGTCAACACTCAGCCAAGAGACCACCAGGCACGCCTGCTTTGGAGCACAGAGCGTGCTCACCCGGAGACCTCCTTACCTGATCAAAGCCAACCTCCCTCTCACCAAGCCCACTCCAGATGAAAAGCACTCAGCCTCCAGCCAGCAGGAAGGCACAGACTCAACGCAACGCCACACTGTTTGTGAAAGCCACCTTCTTCATTACAAGCCCTCTCTCATGGCAGTTTCCCTTTGCAGCAAGCACACACCCCGCTGCCCAGCTGTGTCAAGCCTCCCTGCCTCGGAGCACATTAGGGCCATTGTCAACATCCCATTTGAAGCTGGCTGCCCACGGCTGTGATTTACGCACATTTTTGTGATGAAATGCAGCTGGCAAGTGCACTCTGCTTTCATTCTTGGGGCTATATTACACTTGGTTTATTTTACCTGCCAGTTGAAATGCAAACAATCTGTCTCCATTCTATATATAACCACCCATTGCCATCGCGCGTGTTTACGAAGCACGGGGGTTTCACAGATTCACGCTCGGAAGCCTTGGAGGGCACAGCCGCCGTCTCAGCTGACTCGCTGCATGACCCAGATGGAAGAAAAGCATCGGGTGCGTCCTGCATGCTGTGGCTACATGGCGTGGGGCTGTTAGTGGTGCTGTGCAGATCTCCAGTCTCCATGCAACATGCTTCTGCTGGGAAGCATGCTCCTATCACCTGCTTAAGAAGTCTGTCATCTCGGCAGAGAGCAGCTGTGATTTATACAGCCAATCCCTCCCCATAGAGAACAACTAATGGCGTGAGTGAGGGATGGAACCGAACCATCGGTGGTGGTAAAACGTGCCTACAGTACGACAGGGAATATCCCAATATTATTCCCCAGACTAATGAGCACATCTACAGGAACCAGATCAGACTGCAAACTCCCCTCCTCATGACTAGCTCTGTTGTTCTCCTAACTCTCCCCTGACTGCTCAGTATGTCAGCACTCCAATGAGTTATTACACTCCGTTTCTGCATTGGAGAGGTGCTGTTCCTGTCTGGTAGGAGGCAGAGGAATGGACAGATCTCTAGTACACTTTCCCTTATATAGTAAAAAAAATATATATATACCAAGAACTTACAATCCAACAGAAGGAAAACAGAGCAGCGGAGTTGAATTATAGAAGAGAGTAAGAGAGAGACAAAGCTCCATGAACGCCACTCACAGTAGGCTCCCCGTGGAAGGACACGATTTACACCCTTTGCCATGAAAGCTGCTAAGGTCCAGCAGCCAGGGATCTTGCCCTGAGCTGGGACACTTGGCATTTAACTGCAAACATTTGCCATCAGCTCATGCTATCTTGCCTCTGATCCTTGATCTCCTCTATCATGGGAATGACACCTTGCCAGGTGTAAATGCTCCACATATGGGCTGCTGCTGCCTCCGATCAGAAGCCTTACAGCCTGCACTGTGCAGAGAGGCTCCCCAAACTGTCACCAGGTTTGCTAATGTCCTGACAGAGTGGCTGTCTGCAGAAAAGAAGGCCTGGATAAAGGTGGTCTGGAGAGCACTACAAAGAAAATCTGTTTGGAAAATCTGGGGAAATCTATTTGCTTCAAGTCCAGCCAGTGTGTGAGTTCTTAAAATTGGATCATGCAAAAAGTTGGAAGAGTGAACAAATTTTTGCTAGCTGAAAGGGAGAATCCCAGACCAGGATATCATTTTATTGACTCACAACTCAAAAGGAATTTAAGCAATTTGCTTCAAACACCACTGAAAGATTCTCCTCTGCTTTCTGACTAAGTGCTGGGCTTTCCAGGCCAAACCAATTTTTCAAGCCAAAATTGACAAATGCTAAAATAGAATGTCACTAGAGAAGCTAGTTGCTACCTTAAATCACACAGAATTACTTTTACTCCAGAATAATAAAATGTGCTACTCAAACCCAATACTTCTCTTGCGCTGATAAGCAATGGACCACTGGCTGCCCACCAAGGTCAGCTCCAACCTGCTCCAAAGACAGCTGCTCCGAACGAAACATGCCACGGATGAGGGATCAGAAAAGCAATTAAAAGCTCTTTGAACAGCAATAGCTTGGAACAAATACTAATTTGTACTTCTCTTCTGAGAAGTGAATATAAAGTAGCATTTCTAGTGCCATTTGATGTAAATTGAGTCTTTTATGTGGAATCATTACAAGTATCAACAACTACTTCTGCAAATTCCTCTGGGAAGCCAAGCGGGGGGTCTCTCTTTGCAACTTAAAACAGAGTCCTCAGAGATGAATTCAGAGCTCACCCTTCTGCACAGACAACAACCAGCATCTCTCTTGGACAAATGAACATGACTCTGTCCTACTGGACAGAGCTGGGAATCGAGGCAGACCAAAAAAGCAGCGTTATTTCTTCAGATCAGTCAGTGAAGCACGCACAGGAGCTGACTCTGGGACAAAAAGGTATTTCTGCTTTCGGTAGCAGAGAGGCACTTGGAAACACAGCTCCTGGAACAGGACCCGCCTGTGCCAGACATCCCTCCCCACTGCCCCAAAGGCATGGCAGAGGTTGTGCTTTTGGAGTGCGCTGTTCCTGCTTGGTTGCTGCAGTGCCATGGCACACGCTCAGATACTCTGGAGGATTGTCAGCTGCAATGAATGCCTAACAAAATCATCCAACTTACTGAAATTGCCTGCAAGATTAATGTAAAGGATTACCTTCTTCTTTGTACTTGGCTTTCCTTATCTGTGGGAGTGCTTATTTGTGCTGGACATAGACAAATAAATAAATAAAGCATGAGAGGAGGTTAAAAAAAAAAAAAAAGAGCACTCCATACCAGCCAATTAACCTTTGAAATACAAGTTGTGCTGCTGCTAACTAACAGCATCCTGTAACCTCCTAATTACCAGCCATGTACAAGGCAGCAGTTGGAGCCAGAGCTGGCTGTTAACCCTGCAGATGCGCTGTGCGGGAGGATCCGATTGCCGCTAATGACTGAAGTCCCAAAGAAACTCGCTTCCCATCATCAGCTGTCTCCTGCTACTGGATCTCCTGCTGCAAACCGGCTGTGCTGCCGTGAAATCTCCAATCTGCCTCTGAGAAGAGCAGGACTGCTAAAGGACAGCTCTGTGCAAAGCAGTTCCAGCATCTCCTCGTCTTTCCCGTGAGTCACCTAGCTGCTACAGCCGCCGTGCCCTTAGCCACAGGACAGGATCCTTGACTAAAAGGGTCTGACGTGGGCTACGTGCATTAAATGGAGTGGTGCTAGCTACGTTAGCCAAGAGCAGCCGGAGGAACCATGTGAGCAGACTGCTGTAAGCTTCAAACTCCCATAAAATCACACATTGAAGCCTTGAGCAGATTTGGATATGGACAGGTCTCTCTCATCCATCTGCCGCGGGATGGCAGCAGTATGGACACAGATCACCTTCCTGTCCTGTCAAAGGGTGCCACCGAAGCGCTGCCATGGCACACGTGTCCCCTTGCCCTGTGGCTATGACAACAGCCGGCAGTAAAACCCAACGGACTTTGGCTCCAGCCTGGCACCTTGCAACCTTGATTTCCTCATCCCAAAGATACAGACAATAATGCCCGCTTGCCTCAAGAGGGCTCCACGAGACTTCTCCGCAGAACGCTGCCGTGTCCCGGGATGAAAGGCAAGACAATGCACCAAGGACCAGTACTGCTCTATCTTCCGTGCCATACGTTGTTCAGTACCCTCCACCCCTCCCACACACTCAAATAACAATTTATATGGTGTGCCCATCTATTTGCAAAGCCACTGATGACTAGGAAGTTTGAGAAGTCGGAAAAGAAAAGCAAGCAGTCATTAATAACTTTTTATAAAAGAGATTGGGCAATTCCTCACAGACAGCGAGGTCTGGGGAGGGCTTCCCTGCGGCTGCTGCACTGATTGCAGCCCAGTTTGATAAAACCAGCCAACGTCTGAAAACAAGCGGCAAGACTCGAGACCAGGAAACTTGCTTAAGCTGTTCCACTGAGAGCAAATGTCTCCATGGTAGGTGATGTTTTGCAGGGCTTCAGGGCCCAGGAGTCCCCTGCCCATGCTGCAACACCCATGCCTGGTTAACAGCCTGGGGAAGGCTCACACCTCCTTGCATTGTAATACCTGCTCTGAGCAGAGGTGAGGAGTGACTGGGCAGCATCACTCAGTAACCAGAAAGCTGTGATTAAACTGTTTTTCCTGGCAAGGATCATGGCATTCCCAAAACGAGCCATTCTCGCCTCCCCTCCATCCCAGCACCACGCTGTGGGTTCATCACAGCTTCGCTTGGGCATCTGCTCCTTATCTCCACACAAAGCCAGCTCCTCGCCCTGAGTTTCGCAGCCAGTTCTCGCACGAGGAGGGCTGTGGGTTGTGCAATCACCCTGCTTTGCTCACAGAAGCCCCCGGCTTTCATGCCAAACAGTCTGGGAGCCGAGAGCCATTTTCTGTTGCTGTCGGATGGTGTGTCAGCCTCTGGAGATGCCCCGGAGGTCACTCTGTTGATAGGCGAGCGCTTGGGCGAGGTGTTTTGAAGCTGGGCTCTGACAGCTCCACAGCTCGTTATTCCTGC